>NC_068355.1:31311004-31566802 GCF_020536995.1 Dreissena polymorpha | reverse complement strand
AAACGCCCGTAATAAATCAAAGCTCTGAACGCGAAAGACCAACATGGCTTATCAGCGTTATAATAAAAGCATTTTCAAGCATTTTACTGAAAGATCGGTCTGAAATTGGCATGCACATAGAAAAATAGGTTTATAAGTATCGAGAAGTGCTTTTTTTCGCGATGTTAACAGTAAACGTTGTCTTATAGGTTACCAATACACTAAATGATCGCTTCAGTAGGGCTGTACTCTCTAAAAATATCATAGTTGACAGGAAGGCATGTTTTATCACTTTTTACCATTATTCAGTGTGTTATCTTGCGGAGATAATGGTAGGGCATGAATAGGTGTTCACTACTGAATCCCTGAAATATGATACACTTGAAGACTATAGTAAACCATTGCACTAGAAAAGGTTACATTCCACTAAGAAACGGCGAAAAAAAAAAGTTGCAAAAACAGTCGATTTTGATTTGTGTCAAGTTCTTTCTGCATTGTACTGAACGTATCTTTTTTTATTGCATAAATCGATTCCGCTTAGAATGGCCTTTAAGAAAAGGTATGGTTATGGGGGTCTCTATGTGCAAAATGTTGAATTTATTTTCGCTCAAAGTTGTCGCTTTTACATTGAATTATATAGGGAAACTATTTGGTGTATTATGACCTAAACGCAAAACCAGGCCTAGTCACAAAGAAGCTGTATTTACAGAAAATCATCATTTTTTTAGTGAGATATGATGCGTTTTGGCAAATTTCACGGAATAAATGCGTTTGTTTCACGAATTTAAGGAAGCATCGTGAGATTTTAAGAAAAAAATACGTTTTCAGAGGAAAATAAGAAAAAATTGTACAAAAACTCGTCTTGAGCATCTCAAATCGCAACAATTTGTGCTGAAAGAGCTCATGAACACGTTTTAATAGTTGTTTACTTCTTTTTCTACATAGCTTGTAACAATATTCCAGTATTTTGACCGATTGTAATTATTTAGGGGTAATCGTTTTACGCCTGAACGCCCGTAATAAATCAAAGCTCCGAACGCGAAAGCCACATGGCTTATCAGGCGTTATAATAAAATGCATTTTCAAGCATTTCTACGTGAAAGATCGGTCTGAAAATTGGCATGCACATAGAAAATAGGTTTATAAGTATCGAGAAGTGCTTATTTTTCGCGATGTTAACAGTAAACGTTGTCTTATAGGTTACAATACACTAAATGATCGCTTCATGTAGGGCTGTACTCTCTAAAAAAATATCATAGTTGACAGGAAGGCATGTTTTACACTTTTTACCATTATTCAGGTGTTATCTTGCGGAGATAATGGTAGGGCATGAATAGGTGTTCACTACTGAATCCCTGAAATATGATACACTTGAAGACTATAGTAAACCATTGCACTAGAAAGGTTACATTCCACTAAGAAACGGCCGAAAAAAAAAGTTGCAAAAACAGTCGATTTTGATTTGTGTCAAGTTCGTTCTTGCATTGTACATGACGTATCTTTTTTATTGCATAAATCGATTCCGCTTAGAATGGCCTTTAAGAAAAGGTATGGTTATGGGGGTCTCTATGTGCAAAATGTTGAATTTATTTTCGCTCAAAGTTGTCGCTTTACATTGAATTATATAGGGAAACTATTTGGTGTATTATGACCTAAACGCAAAACCAGGCCTAGTCACAAAGAAGCTGTATTTACAGAAAATCATCATTTTTTTAGTGAGATATGATGCGTTTTGGCAAATTTCACGGAATAAATGCGTTTGTTTCACGAATTTAAGGAGCATCGTGAGATTTTAAGAAAAAAATACGTTTTCAGAGGAAAATAAGAAAAAAATTGTACAAAAACTCGTCTTGAGCATCTCAAATCGCAACAATTTGTGCTGAAAGAGCTCATGAACACGTTTTAATAGTTGTTTACTTCTTTTTCTACATAGCTTGTAACAATATTCCAGTATTTTGACCGATTGTAATTATTTAGGGTAATCGTTTTACGCCTGAACGCCCGTAATAAATCAAAGCTCTGAACGCGAAAGCCACATGGCTTATCAGGCGTTATAATAAAATGCATTTTCAAGCATTTCTACGTGAAAGATCGGTCTGAAAATTGGCATGCACATAGAAAATAGGTTTATAAGTATCGAGAAGTGCTTATTTTTCGCGATGTTAACAGTAAACGTTGTCCGCAAAACCAGGCCTAGTCACAAAGAAGCTGTATTTACAGAAAATCATCATTTTTTTAGTGAGATATGATGCGTTTTGGCAAATTTCACGGAATAAATGCGTTGTTTCACGAATTTAAGGAGCATCGTGAGATTTTAAGAAAAAATACGTTTTCAGAGGAAAATAAGAAAAAAATTGTACAAAAACTCGTCTTGAGCATCTCAAATCGCAACAATTTGTGCTGAAAGAGCTCATGAACACGTTTTAATAGTTGTTTACTTCTTTTTCTACATAGCTTGTAACAATATTCCAGTATTTTGACCGATTGTAATTATTTAGGGTAATCGTTTTACGCCTGAACGCCCGTAATAAATCAAAGCTCCGAACGCGAAAGCCACATGGCTTATCAGGCGTTATAATAAAATGCATTTTCAAGCATTTCTACGTGAAAGATCGGTCTGAAAATTGGCATGCACATAGAAAATAGGTTTATAAGTATCGAGAAGTGCTTATTTTTCGCGATGTTAACAGTAAACGTTGTCTAAACGCAAAACCAGGCCTAGTCACAAAGAAGCTGTATTTACAGAAAATCATCATTTTTTTAGTGAGATATGATGCGTTTTGGCAAATTTCACGGAATAAATGCGTTTGTTTCACGAATTTAAGGAGCATCGTGAGATTTTAAGAAAAAAATACGTTTTCAGAGGAAAATAAGAAAAAAATTGTACAAAAACTCGTCTTGAGCATCTCAAATCGCAACAATTTGTGCTGAAAGAGCTCATGAACACGTTTTAATAGTTGTTTACTTCTTTTTCTACATAGCTTGTAACAATATTCCAGTATTTTGACCGATTGTAATTATTTAGGGTAATCGTTTTTACGCCTGAACGCCCGTAATAAATCAAAGCTCCGAACGCGAAAGCCACATGGCTTATCAGGCGTTATAATAAAATGCATTTTCAAGCATTTCTACGTGAAAGATCGGTCTGAAAATTGGCATGCACATAGAAAATAGGTTTTATAAGTATCGAGAAGTGCTTATTTTTCGCGATGTTAACAGTAAACGTTGTCTTATAGGTTACAATACACTAAATGATCGCTTCATGTAGGGCTGTACTCTCTAAAAAAATATCATAGTTGACAGGAAGGCATGTTTTACACTTTTTACCATTATTCAGGTGTTATCTTGCGGAGATAATGGTAGGGCATGAATAGGTGTTCACTACTGAATCCCTGAAATATGATACACTTGAAGACTATAGTAAACCATTGCACTAGAAAAGGTTACATTCCACTAAGAAACGGCCGAAAAAAAAAGTTGCAAAAACAGTCGATTTTGATTTGTGTCAAGTTCGTTCTTGCATTGTACATGACGTATCTTTTTTATTGCATAAATCGATTCCGCTTAGAATGGCCTTTAAGAAAAGGTATGGTTATGGGGGTCTCTATGTGCAAAATGTTGAATTTATTTTCGCTCAAAGTTGTCGCTTTTACATTGAATTATATAGTGAAACTATTTGGTGTATTATGACCTAAACGCAAAACCAGGCCTAGTCACAAAGAAGCTGTATTTACAGAAAATCATCATTTTTTTAGTGAGATATGATGCGTTTTGGCAAATTTCACGGAATAAATGCGTTTGTTTCACGAATTTAAGGAGCATCGTGAGATTTTAAGAAAAAAATACGTTTTCAGAGGAAAATAAGAAAAAAATTGTACAAAAACTCGTCTTGAGCATCTCAAATCGCAACAATTTGTGCTGAAAGAGCTCATGAACACGTTTTAATAGTTGTTTACATCTTTTTCTACATAGCTTGTAACAATATTCCAGTATTTTGACCGATTGTAATTATTTAGGGTAATCGTTTTACGCCTGAACGCCCGTAATAAATCAAAGCTCCGAACGCGAAAGCCACATGGCTTATCAGGCGTTATAATAAAATGCATTTTCAAGCATTTCTACGTGAAAGATCGGTCTGAAAATTGGCATGCACATAGAAAATAGGTTTATAAGTATCGAGAAGTGCTTATTTTTCGCGATGTTAACAGTAAACGTTGTCTTATAGGTTACAATACACTAAATGATCGCTTCATGTAGGGCTGTACTCTCTAAAAAAATATCATAGTTGACAGGAAGGCATGTTTTACACTTTTTACCATTATTCAGGTGTTATCTTGCGGAGATAATGGTAGGGCATGAATAGGTGTTCACTACTGAATCCCTGAAATATGATACACTTGAAGACTATAGTAAACCATTGCACTAGAAAAGGTTACATTCCACTAAGAAACGGCCGAAAAAAAAAGTTGCAAAAACAGTCGATTTTGATTTGTGTCAAGTTCGTTCTTGCATTGTACATGACGTATCTTTTTTATTGCATAAATCGATTCCGCTTAGAATGGCCTTTAAGAAAAGGTATGGTTATGGGGGTCTCTATGTGCAAAATGTTGAATTTATTTTCGCTCAAAGTTGTCGCTTTTACATTGAATTATATAGGGAAACTATTTGGTGTATTATGACCTAAACGCAAAACCAGGCCTAGTCACAAAGAAGCTGTATTTACAGAAAATCATCATTTTTTTAGTGAGATATGATGCGTTTTGGCAAATTTCACGGAATAAATGCGTTTTGTTTCACGAATTTAAGGAGCATCGTGAGATTTTAAGAAAAAAAATACGTTTTCAGAGGAAAATAAGAAAAAATTGTACAAAAACTCGTCTTGAGCATCTCAAATCGCAACAATTTGTGCTGAAAGAGCTCATGAACACGTTTTAATAGTTGTTTACTTCTTTTTCTACATAGCTTGTAACAATATTCCAGTATTTTGACCGATTGTAATTATTTAGGGTAATCGTTTTACGCCTGAACGCCCGTAATAAATCAAAGCTCCGAACGCGAAAGCCACATGGCTTATCAGGCGTTATAATAAAATGCATTTTCAAGCATTTCTACGTGAAAGATCGGTCTGAAAATTGGCATGCACATAGAAAATAGGTTTATAAGTATCGAGAAGTGCTTATTTTTCGCGATGTTAACAGTAAACGTTGTCTTATAGGTTACAATACACTAAATGATCGCTTCATGTAGGGCTGTACTCTCTAAAAAATATCATAGTTGACAGGAAGGCATGTTTTACACTTTTTACCATTATTCAGGTGTTATCTTGCGGAGATAATGGTAGGGAATGAATAGGTGTTCACTACTGAATCCCTGAAATATGATACACTTGAAGACTATAGTAAACCATTGCACTAGAAAAGGTTACATTCCACTAAGAAACGGCCGAAAAAAAAAGTTGCAAAAACAGTCGATTTTGATTTGTGTCAAGTTCGTTCTTGCATTGTACATGACGTATCTTTTTTATTGCATAAATCGATTCCGCTTAGAATGGCCTTTAAGAAAAGGTATGGTTATGGGGGTCTCTATGTGCAAAATGTTGAATTTATTTTCGCTCAAAGTTGTCGCTTTTACATTGAATTATATAGGGAAACTATTTGGTGTATTATGACCTAAACGCAAAACCAGGCCTAGTCACAAAGAAGCTGTATTTACAGAAAATCATCATTTTTTTAGTGAGATATGATGCGTTTTGGCAAATTTCACGGAATAAATGCGTTTGTTTCACGAATTTAAGGAGCATCGTGAGATTTTAAGAAAAAAAATACGTTTTCAGAGGAAAATAAGAAAAAAATTGTACAAAAACTCGTCTTGAGCATCTCAAATCGCAACAATTTGTGCTGAAAGAGCTCATGAACACGTTTTAATAGTTGTTTACTTCTTTTTCTACATAGCTTGTAACAATATTCCAGTATTTTGACCGATTGTAATTATTTAGGGTAATCGTTTTACGCCTGAACGCCCGTAATAAATCAAAGCTCCGAACGCGAAAGCCACATGGCTTATCAGGCGTTATAATAAAATGCATTTTCAAGCATTTCTACGTGAAAGATCGGTCTGAAAATTGGCATGCACATAGAAAATAGGTTTATAAGTATCGAGAAGTGCTTATTTTTCGCGATGTTAACAGTAAACGTTGTCTTATACGCAAAACCAGGCCTAGTCACAAAGAAGCTGTATTTACAGAAAATCATCATTTTTTTTAGTGAGATATGATGCGTTTTGGCAAATTTCACGGAATAAATGCGTTTGTTTCACGAATTTAAGGAGCATCGTGAGATTTTAAGAAAAAAATACGTTTTCAGAGGAAAATAAGAAAAAAATTGTTCAAAAACTCGTCTTGAGCATCTCAAATCGCAACAATTTGTGCTGAAAGAGCTCATGAACACGTTTTAATAGTTGTTTACTTCTTTTTCTACATAGCTTGTAACAATATTCCAGTATTTTGACCGATTGTAATTATTTAGGGTAATCTTTTTACGCCTGAACGCCCGTAATAAATCAAAGCTCCGAACGCGAAAGCCACATGGCTTATCAGGCGTTATAATAAAATGCATTTTCAAGCATTTCTACGTGAAAGATCGGTCTGAAAATTGGCATGCACATAGAAAATAGGTTTATAAGTATCGAGAAGTGCTTATTTTTCGCGATGTTAACAGTAAACGTTGTCTTATAGGTTACAATACACTAAATGATCGCTTCATGTAGGGCTGTACTCTCTAAAAAAATATCATAGTTGACAGGAAGGCATGTTTTACACTTTTTACCATTATTCAGGTGTTATCTTGCGGAGATAATGGTAGGGCATGAATAGGTGTTCACTACTGAATCCCTGAAATATGATACACTTGAAGACTATAGTAAACCATTGCACTAGAAAAGGTTACATTCCACTAAGAAACGGCCGAAAAAAAAAGTTGCAAAAACAGTCGATTTTGATTTGTGTCAAGTTCTTTCTTGCATTGTACATGACATATCATTTTATTGCATAAATCGATTCCGCTTAGAATGGCCTTTAAGAAAAGGTATGGTTATGGGGGTCTCTATGTGCAAAATGTTGAATTTATTTTCGCTCAAAGTTGTCGCTTTTACATTGAATTATATAGGGAAACTATTTGGTGTATTATGACCTAAACGCAAAACCAGGCCTAGTCACAAAGAAGCTGTATTTACAGAAAATCATCATTTTTTTAGTGAGATATGATGCGTTTTGGCAAATTTCACGGAATAAATGCGTTTGTTTCACGAATTTAAGGAGCATCGTGAGATTTTAAGAAAAAAATACGTTTTCAGAGGAAAATAAGAAAAAAATTGTACAAAAACTCGTCTTGAGCATCTCAAATCGCAACAATTTGTGCTGAAAGAGCTCATGAACACGTTTTAATAGTTGTTTACTTCTTTTTCTACATAGCTTGTAACAATATTCCAGTATTTTGACCGATTGTAATTATTTAGGGTAATCGTTTTACGCCTGAACGCCCGTAATAAATCAAAGCTCCGAACGCGAAAGCCACATGGCTTATCAGGCGTTATAATAAAATGCATTTTCAAGCATTTCTACGTGAAAGATCGGTCTGAAAATTGGCATGCACATAGAAAATAGGTTTATAAGTATCGAGAAGTGCTTATTTTTCGCGATGTTAACAGTAAACGTTGTCTTATAGGTTACAATACACTAAATGATCGCTTCATGTAGGGCTGTACTCTCTAAAAAAATATCATAGTTGACAGGAAGGCATGTTTTACACTTTTTACCATTATTCAGGTGTTATCTTGCGGAGATAATGGTAGGGCATGAATAGGTGTTCACTACTGAATCCCTGAAATATGATACACTTGAAGACTATAGTAAACCATTGCACTAGAAAAGGTTACATTCCACTAAGAAACGGCCGAAAAAAAAAGTTGCAAAAACAGTCGATTTTGATTTGTGTCAAGTTCTTTCTTGCATTGTACATGACATATCTTTTTTATTGCATAAATCGATTCCGCTTAGAATGGCCTTTAAGAAAAGGTATGGTTATGGGGGTCTCTATGTGCAAAATGTTGAATTTATTTTCGCTCAAAGTTGTCGCTTTTACATTGAATTATATAGGGAAACTATTTGGTGTATTATGACCTAAACGCAAACCAGGCCTAGTCACAAAGAAGCTGTATTTACAGAAAATCATCATTTTTTTAGTGAGATATGATGCGTTTTGGCAAATTTCACGGAATAAATGCGTTTGTTTCACGAATTTAAGGAGCATCGTGAGATTTTAAGAAAAAAAATACGTTTTCAGAGGAAAATAAGAAAAAAATTGTACAAAAACTCGTCTTGAGCATCTCAAATCGCAACAATTTGTGCTGAAAGAGCTCATGAACACGTTTTAATAGTTGTTTACTTCTTTTTCTACATAGCTTGTAACAATATTCCAGTATTTTGACCGATTGTAATTATTTAGGGTAATCGTTTTACGCCTGAACGCCCGTAATAAATCAAAGCTCCGAACGCGAAAGCCACATGGCTTATCAGGCGTTATAATAAAATGCATTTTCAAGCATTTCTACGTGAAAGATCGGTCTGAAAATTGGCATGCACATAGAAAATAGGTTTATAAGTATCGAGAAGTGCTTATTTTTCGCGATGTTAACAGTAAACGTTGTCTTATAGGTTACAATACACTAAATGATCGCTTCATGTAGGGCTGTACTCTCTAAAAAAATATCATAGTTGACAGGAAGGCATGTTTTACACTTTTTACCATTATTCAGGTGTTATCTTGCGGAGATAATGGTAGGGCATGAATAGGTGTTCACTACTGAATCCCTGAAATATGATACACTTGAAGACTATAGTAAACCATTGCACTAGAAAAGGTTACATTCCACTAAGAAACGGCCGAAAAAAAAAGTTGCAAAAACAGTCGATTTTGATTTGTGTCAAGTTCTTTCTTGCATTGTACATGACATATCTTTTTTATTGCATAAATCGATTCCGCTTAGAATGGCCTTTAAGAAAAGGTATGGTTATGGGGGTCTCTATGTGCAAAATGTTGAATTTATTTTCGCTCAAAGTTGTCGCTTTTACATTGAATTATATAGGGAAACTATTTGGTGTATTATGACCTTACATCTTTAACAAGTAATAATATTTAAGTCGAGACGGCAAGTTGAGTCGGTCTCAACTGAAATGAGATTTAAAGGGATCTTTTCACAGATTTTGGCATGTATTAAAGTTCATCATTAAATGCTTTATATTGATCAATTTAAACATTGGATCTAAAAAGCTGCAATAAAAAACAAGAATAAATTTTAAAAAAGAAAAAAGTAACCCTCAACAGGGCTCGAACCACTGACACCAGGAGTAAAAGTCTAAGGCTTAGACCACTCAATCATCCGTGCTCATAAAATGAATGATGTATTTTATACTTCATATAGCAATCCTCGTAGTGTCATACAATATAACGACAACAGCAGAACTATCCAAATTAGTAAATCGTTTCTCGTTGGAACGCTTTATTATTTTCAGGTTTGTAAATCGTCAAAAGATGCAAATATTGGATTTTTAGAGCCTGTTAAATGTTCAGTGTTACCGTTTCCTCACAAATATCATAACTACAACGAACATTTGCTTATCTGAAACCATTTTTTGTATTTATCACATTACCAAAACGTGAAAAGGCATCTTTAATATTATAATACATGTATAGGTATGTTTAATTAAATGGTGACTGCAAAATTGCGAACCGTCTGTTCTTTTTTCTGGGTAGGTTTTATTACGCCACATTTGTCGTGTATTTACATCGTCGATACTCGCGTTCGGTGATACCTGCTATTCATATTGAAATCGGTGTATGTTGAAGTTTGCCTCGCTCTGGAAAAAAACTGGTCTTGATTCAAGTGCGTAAAGCGACATCCCAGATTAGCCTGTGCAGTCGGTCTGTGATTAGCCTGTGTGGGATTATCTAGAACGAAACTTAACGCACACGCATTAAGCCCCGTTTTCCCACAGCGCGGCGCAATTTTTAATGGCCGTTTTCAAAAAAGTTGGGGACGTGCGGAATACGCAACATACCGATTAAATGCAACGACATTATGATGTAAGTACTCTAAAGGATATATGCTTCAAATACACAACTATACCAAATCATTAGTTATTGTCCGATTTCCTATGCGGTTTGTTGGCATGTTGCTCGGTTAACATTTTCTTGTTCAAACCTTATGTTTAGTGTGTTTACGAGCTGATGCTTTATGTAAACCGATTCTTAACACACACACAAATAAAACATAAAAAAAATGGAAAACTGGACTTCAGGCAAGGGCTTCCAGTATCGTCCCGTGTTATTACGTGCGGGCTTCCGTTTAATTGAATTTTTCGTGTAAAAGAAGTCTCTTTTGGGCAAACATCCAATTTAGGAGGAAATTCAGAACGAGTCTCAAATATACCCATATACTCTGTCTTATAAAAACATAACGGCTGATATGAGGTGCAATTTAATATTTAGCCCACAACAAAACGTCACTTATGATGAATACTTTCATAAAATAACGTATACGTGAGATATTGTTTTAATTCGTATCGAATTCGATCATTTAGGTTGATTGGAAATGATTAAATCTTTTCAAAAAATGTAACGTGCACGTTTAGTGTAAATGTAATTTTAATGAGTTGTTAGAATAATTATTATTATTATTTTACATTGCTTAATATTACATTGTTATAATTTGAATTTATTTGTGTTTAGACAATCGTCTACGTCTACGCATTCGTCGTCGTATGTATGAGAATAAATTGGTAAAAAGACGCACGTCTCCACGATGATTTGTTCCAAATGAACTGAATTGCATACAGTCTTTGTTACGTCTTTGTTATAAACGTCAATGACATCGAACGTCATGGTTACAACGTCGGGCATGTTTTGTCAAAGAGTGCCACTTTCGGATGTGTAAGTAAGGATTCAGTTATGTTTTAATTGTAAGGTTAACAACGATCATATGTGGACGAAAAGAAATCAGCACGAACATAAATATATACCAAAAATGACGTAATAAATGTAGATTTGTCAAGAGAAGAATCAGACTTTGTTACACTTTGGGACTTTTCTAACGCATCACTTTTCAAACTTGAATATCTCAGTTATGAGAAAAGACATTTATTTAAAATTTTACATACGATCATTTGACTATATTCTATGCAAGCTCACGATAAAATCATTCTTTCGTGACGATTGGACGCTTTAGCACGTGGACTAGGAGTAGTTCCATATTTTTGCACGTGGAAATGTTGAAACGCGATTTAATTCTATTTTTATTTCTCTTTAATTATTTTAGGAGGGTTCTTACAGAAGGAAAACATAAAATTAATTTACAAAACAATATAGCTCGTATGAATATTCAGGAGCACAATCGCGCACTTTGTATTTTAAAGACTACCTATCCCACTTGCTAAAGCATCTGATCGTCACGGATGAATGATTTTATCGTTAGCTTGCACATATTGTAGTCAAATAATCACATGTGCAATTTTAAATAAATATATTTACTCATTACTGAGCTATATTAGTTTTAAAATGTATTGCGTTAGAAAAATCACCAATTGTTGTAAATGGCGATATACATGTTATTCCGATTTAATTTCAATTTCATAATACTAGGTAAGGTTTTACACAAGGAAAACATAACAGTAATGAAAGAAAAACAATATGGCTCGTATCAATTAAATTTTCAGGAATTATCAGATATGTGTAGAATTATCCATGGTCCAAATTTCAACACAAGCCGTTCAAAAATAAGGGAGCTATATTGATATGATAAAGTGCTGTATTAGAAAAGTTTTAACGTACACTCGAAGGTTGTTGATAGAAACATGTTGCCTTTATTGTGTGTGTTTTTTCACTGAATTTATAAATATATGACCAGCGCTCTAGAAAAACGGCGCTTAATGCACGTGAGTAAAGTGTTGTCCCCGATAAGACTGTCAGCACTGGCTTATCAGACACAACACCTCCCGCTTAAACTGGATTTTCCTTTTTAAACGAAAACTTGCATAACAGCGGAAAGAGTCGTCCCTGATTAGCCTGTGAAGTCCACATCTGGGATTACACTATACGCAGCATATTCATTTTCCCCATTTTTCAAGAGTGCGCCTCATTTTTTCACTTAGCTCGATTTTGTTAACATAAAAAATTCTATACTTCATTGTAAATCAAATAATAACATATGAATGTCATAATAGATCGTCATCGCAAAGTACTGTAACGTTACACAATGATATAATGTAGACACGGAACCATTTAAGAAATTTGGAATGTTTACAACTAATTAATAAAATAAATGACTAGTAAATATATTTAGTCCAAAAGTCTTACGATCAGAGTTTTTGCTTGTAAATGGAATTGTATTATCCGATAATACATAAACATTTTGCTATGAAATGCGAAAATACAAGTTAATATATAGCCACGAATTGCTAGATTACAGGTTACATTATTTGAATGAAGGATTATCGTACTGATGTTTACTATTATTAAACGTGTCTACTACCAAAACTTATTATTATAATCATTTTTATATGCTAAAATGTTAACAATAATATTGGGAATATTTAAAAATGCATTAATCAGGAATCAAACTGTTTTCTGGGGAGATAAATCAAGCGTACTGGGCGATTCAGAGCCCTGTCCGTCACTACAAATAGTTCACATTCTACACGCTATCATTTAAACACCGAGAAGTCACTTGTTCGCTCCCGACAGTGGGAACGTTCTGTCTTCATCTCCCCAAAAGACACCAAGTACTGATGAAACCAGGAAACGGACTCGAGAGCGTTACGATAAGTCTGGGGCTGTTCACGCAATCGAGATACAATAAATATGTTTGAACTAAACACTGTCAGTAATGCAGATTGTATTGCTAGCCAAATTATCAATTAAAATGTTAACAAATGCTTCATAATTTTATTTATTTTGATTGACTTTTTATCCATAAACGAAGCGATGTCAAGATTGAAATCTATTTTTATGAATATATGACTTCCTTTTATTTATAAAGAATAATGTATTTGGTTTTTGGCTTTTAAAATGCGGTTCCGTTGCCTAGGTAATGCCAACATCTAGCCAGGCGCTCATACTTAAGAAAGGCGTACTGACGGAGGATGAAGAGCGACCGACGTCGTCGGGACATAAGATTATTTTTCACTTACAACGCAATTATTTGAAATTAACGCAAAATTATTTGAAATTAACGCAGTGTTTTTGTCACGCGTTTTCATGTAATATGTTTGCCTCATTTTAATAAATGTCCGCCCCTTCAAATTGTATGATCGTTTTCTTCTTCAATAATTAAGCTACGTTACTATGTTTTTCACACTGTTTTCTGCCTCTTAAGCCGGTCCAGCCCTCTTGGTTTCAGTGACGCGGCAACGCCGGATGATCTAGCTGGCCAGGACGCCAATGTCATGCGCAGTGACAACATCGACCGGATCGCTCCAAGTCTGCACATTCGCAGTGACGACATCGACCGGATCGCCCCAAGTCTGCACATGCACAGTGACAACATCGACAGGATCGCCCCAAGTCTGCACATGCGCAGTGACAACATCGACCGGATCGCCCCGAGTCTGCACATGCGCAGTAACACACCACCTAGTCGTCCGAACGCCGCAGTTTTCAGTTTCCGGAACAACGCAAACGTGTCCCACTCGAAGGTAAAAAATAATTAAGACTCCACTTACACGACCGCATCTTTTTAACATTGTATGTCCAGTTTTTGATAATGTTCTCAAACAACGTAACTTATTTAGTCCTGTAATGTTGGTAAAAAAAAAGAATTTAAGTTGTATCTACCACCTACTGATGATACTTTAAGTGATGCTCGATTGGTCAATTTAGACTGCACCCGAGTATTATTCCCGCCATAAATCCGACGTCGTAAAACGCGCTACGGAATGCTAAACAAAATTATCTTTGAAGAAAAACTCAACATACCTTTTAGGCAGGAGTATCGATAATATAGTGGCTATTTTTCAGAATATTGACATAAATATGAACATTATTAATATTAAAAAATAGCCGACAACGATCAATTTAGCGTTAGAATTCCCGTGTGCGAGTTACTATATTCACCGTATCCGGGGTACATTTAAGTATACTTAAGCGTACTTGGGGTACAGTTAAGTAGTACCCGAGTCGCCAATGACCAATCGAGCATAAGTGACACAAATCATACAATGTATTAAAATTGCAAAGACGCACCTTGATTTAAATATATCCTTCATAACGAGTAAATAATAATTGTATAATTGTAAACTACATATGTACTAGCCACGGATCGTATATTGACAGGAGTTGAATCGAGTATTTGACCCTTACTGTAGTAAATTAAATTGTATGCAAAAACTAACCATCCGATTTTATTGGTTTAAACATTATCTTGTTGCTTATTAATTCCTCTTTCAAAAATATAACTTTTAGTATATTTCCGATGTTATTAATGGATTTATAGCGCGTTAAACACAAAAAATAAACATTTTATGTTTTACCCCCGTGCGTTTAACCGTGTCGTAACTTAGTCACGTGACTGGAAGCTATCAATTTACGCACATCGAAGCGCCGTGGTTATACATTTGGATGTACCCATATATCATTAGAAAGCCTACGGTTTGTAGCTTTCAGATATATAAATATATATATACATAAAGTTTTTTTTCTGATTTGGACAGCGAGTTATAACTTTAACTTTTGCAAATATCATACTGTGTTAGAATCTAGATTACGGTTAACATGTCGTACTTTATACCGATTTAAAGCGTTTATAATTGGAGTTCGGTTTTTAAAACTACATCTTGCTTAGAAGAATAGAATTATGTATACGATAGAAAAAAGGGTTTAAAAATGAAAGTAAATAAGGAATGAAGGCGTACGAAAGTAGCGCGCGATCCTAACGCTCCGAACGTTTGGAGTTTTATAATCTAGGTTGACATGTTCTTACTTTATACCGATTTGTAGCGTTTTTATGTGGAGTTCAGTTTTAAAAATTTCATCTTGCGTTAGAGAATAAAATTCTGTATACGATAGAAATATCTGCAATAACCACTGTTGCTGCTGCTAGTATAACTTCTAATTATAATTATGAGGAAAATTAAATAAAGAATGCTTCTACTACAACAACCAGTATATCCAGTAATACTACTATTACTGCGTCTATTGCTGCTGTTACTGCTTTGACAACTACCCCTACTACAACCAATACTTATAAAATCACGAACAGGTGCAGTACCTAATACAGACTCAACTCCATGTTCCGGTGCGAAGTATCCAGTTTGATCCCCTCGATATCCGGTCATCGCGACCAGGTGTCGAATCCCGCTGGGTCGTCAAATTTTGTACTACAGCGGATGTGGCAAAACCTAAACATGTCGGGACTTCTGGTGGACACGGACCGGCTGGTGTTTGACCAGCACGATGACGTCACTAGGCGCAAAACCGCGGCGTATAGAAACTACATGGAGGTTGTTAACGCCCATGCCGTGATAGCGGCGTCTGCCGATAACGCAGTGCGCGGGAAACTTAAACGCGCAGTTTCCAGCGGTCGATGTCACTCAAGACATTAAAGATATTATGAAGATAACTAAATGCAAGTGACTTTTTGAAACTATGTGACTATGTCGTTATGTTAATTAAGGTTGTTTGGGATATGTACACTAGCATGTACCAACAGTGACTCGATTAGTAGAATACTTACATAAACGCCATTTAATTTCAAACATCCACAATACGCTTCCCTTTTGTTGTCGAAGTTTTTCTTTGTTTTGAATACTTAGTAATAGAATACATGTATTGATAATACTTACTTTTAACATATTGAATCATTCCCCACTTCAAACACAAAGTTATATCATGTATACATAAAACATATTTAGAACAAATATTTATCAGCTTTGTTGTCAAGACATTTAAGTTTAAAGCCCTCCCCGTCAGACAAATTGTGTGGACAAATTTGTGGACGGACCTACGAACTGACAGACAGACATGATGATGGACAGAGGGTTAGCCTACGGCCACCTATATCAGAACACATCTCTGAACACACAGTCGTGTGTTGTTTTTTTGGATCCCTACAAACAAAACAATGTATTTGATTTTGTAACAATATATACAATGAACAAATATGACATGACACACATATAATATTTATACTATAAAAACAGCATATTAAGTATATCTGCAAAACGAGATTTTGGTACCAAATATATATTTATAACTTATTATGTACCATAATATCTTTCCCTATACCAATTTTGTTTACACCCTATACAAAAAACAATATGTGATTTAAGAGTCCAGCTCTATACCATAAGCCATACATACCAATGTTTTTACACCCTATACAAAAAAACAATATGTGATTTAAGAGCCCAGCTCTA
Organism: Dreissena polymorpha; assembly: GCF_020536995.1. NCBI lineage: Eukaryota > Metazoa > Mollusca > Bivalvia > Myida > Dreissenidae > Dreissena > Dreissena polymorpha. The sequence continues at coordinate 31,550,361 of NC_068355.1, read as the reverse complement.
TACCATAAGCCATACATACCAATGTTTTAACACCCTATACAAATAACAATATATGATTTAAGAGCCCAGCTCTATACCATAAGCCATACATACCAATGTTTTTACACCCTATACAAATAACAATATATGATTTAAGAGCCCAGCTCTATACCATAAGCCATACATACCAATGTTTTTACACCCTATACAAATAACAATATATGATTTAAGAGCCCAGCTCTATACCATAAGCCATACATACCAATATTTAACACCCTATACAAATAACAATATATGATTTAAGAGGCCAGCTCTATACCATAAGCCATATATACCAATGTTTTTACACCCTATACAAATAACAATATATGATTTAAGAGCTCAGCTCTATACCATAAGCCATACATACCAATGTTTTTACACCCTATACAAATAAAAATATATGATTTAAGAGCCCAGCTCTATACCATACGCCATACATACCAATGTTTTTACACCCTATACAAATAACAATATATGATTTAAGAGCCCAGCTCTGGAATAACGGGTCTAAATGCATGTGTGAAAAGTGTCGTCCCAGATGAGCCTGGACAGTATGCATGTGTGAAAAGTGTCGTCCCAGATTAGCCTGGGCAGTATGCATGTGTGAAAAGTGTCGTCCCAGATGAGCCTGGGCAGTATGCACCCGCTTGTCAGGGATGACTCTTTCCACTTCAATTGTATCAAAAATTAACCCGGAAAGTATCACCCATGATAAGCCAATGCAGACTGCACAGGCTAATCTGGCACTACACTTCACGCACATACACAAATCCCAGTTTTGCCCAGAGCAAGGCTCAAATAAACAATTCAAACTTATCCCTCAACATTGTTTCATTCATAAAATCTTACATTTAAACAAACACAAATAATAACAGACATACTGATAAGGAAAGAACACTAGCTGTGGTTATTTGATACAAGTAAAATTCTTTGGTTGCTCACTTGTAAAGATTCCCACATAAAAGGCAAAAGATACAAAACACTTGTTGGAAATTGTGACTTATGCAATTCATGATGAAAGTAAGTTACCCCATATACTTTAACGGAATGGAGATAGTGGGCATTATACACATATTGATACAGGAAAGTTGATTTTTTTACCTATTTAAAAAAGAGCTAGATTGCTAAATATGTGATTTTATCAATTGACTTAAATTAACACACCAAGCAATAATCTATAGAAAAATATATCGATGAAAATAATCCTTATATCACACAGGGCTAGAATGATTTGTATTTTGCAAAAAAAACCTACTGAATAGTGGCAAGGTTTAGTATATGTTAATATATACTGTTATCACTCCTAACAAAATCGTTGTTAAAGCACAAACAATGTATATGCGTGTTTCAATTACTCAAAATGCTTTATAAAATAGTCATTTGTGGAAAAATGTTGTGTTTTATGACGTAATGAGAAATAACAACAAAGCCAAGCAAACTATTTTCTATACATATCTCACCAGCTTGATTAGTAAATAGCAGAACCATTAAAATGTAATAAACTGTAAACGTATATATATATATATATATATATATATAATTAATATATATATATATATATATATATATATATATATATATTCACACATATGGCCAGTTACGGGGTCTCTGATTTAGAAATAGGTTATGGGGTTCCCACTTTAAATACATGTATCTCCATACCCTTTTTTATCCGATATAAACACGAATTAAGGTATATAGGGGTACCTACTATTATTATTGTATATAAATACGTCATTTATTTAACGTCTTATACAAGGAAATATATAGCGAACTTATTTGCGAGGTATATACAATTTCAATTTCAGACCTGATTGTGGTTTTCGATTTAAGACCTTATTGTGAGATTTGATTGCATTACCTCCCCTACACCCCCCTCATAGTAATTAAAGGAGCCTAGATTGCGGGGTTGTATATAGACCCCGTTTTTTATATTGACCTCGTAAGTACAGTCTGAAAACTACAGAGACCGCGTAACTGGCACTATGTATTGGTATATATATATATATATATATATATATATATATATATATATATATATATATATATATATTTGCCTTGCTTTGGAAGAAAAGGCGTAATCATGTGTGTGTAAAGTGTCGTCCCAGATTAGCCTAAGCAGCACAGGGTTATGAGGGACGACAAAAGTCCTCTACATTACGTATTATCAATGGTAGACTAGGCGATAGTTGTAAACCCACATTTTTCTCAAATAACGGTTCTTCAGTGATTGATTATCTGTTGACTACAGAAAGCAATTTTCCATTGTTAGCAAACTTTACTGTTTGTGATTTTAACGAATGGAGCGATCATGCACCATTGCAGTTTTCATTGTATTGTAATAATTATTCGCCTTGTTATGATGCTTTCACTGATGTTAAATATCAATGGGACAATACATTTCGAGATGAATTTCGTTCAGGAATTATTTCTCGACTTCCCGTATTGACAGAAATTGTTGAAAATATTGATTGTACAAGTAAACTTTCAATTAACGTAGCTGTAGAAAAATTTACTACTACAATCCGGAACGTTGCGGATCCGTTGTTTTTAAAATCTCGTGTTTACAAAAATAAACCCACGTTCTTTGTTGACAGTTGTATAAAACACGCTGATTGGTTTGACAACGAGTGTATAATTGCTCGAAATCAATACCATGACGCTTTACGATGTTTTAATTGTATTAAGTCTGATATAAATAGGAAAACGTTGTGTGAAAAGAAAAGTATTTATAAGCAATTAATTAACAAAAAGAAAAGAGATGCATTTAAACGAAAAATGATAGAAATTGAAAATTTAAAGAGTAAAAAGCCGAAGGAATTTTGGAAATATTTTAAATCTAAAAACAAAATAAATGGCAATAAAATTTCAATACATGCATTCAAGGATTATTTTGAAAATTTGAGTAATACTATTAATCATACTAATAATGCCGAAGCTGAAGAATTTTGTTCAAATAATAATTTTAATGAGGAAAATTGTACTTTTCCAGAACTAGATCAGCCGATAACATTAGATGAAGTTAGGAATGCAGTTAAACGCTTAAAACGTAATAAAGCGGCTGGTAGTGACTTTATTTTAAATGAATATTTTCTTGAAAGTTTGGATATTTTATCAAATCATTTATGTGACATGTTCAATAGTATTTTAGTTTCTGGCTTTTTCCCCGATCAGTGGACAGAAGGAGTTATCATACCTCTTCATAAAAAAGGCTCTGTTGATGATGTTAGTAATTATAGAGGGATAACACTTGTTAGTTGTTTTTCTAAGTTGTTTACAGCCATTTTAAACAAACGTATCGAATCGTTTTGTGAAGACAATGCTAAAATTTCTGATGCCCAATTTGGATTCAGAAAAGGATGTTCAACTGTTGATGCTATTTATATCTTGTTGTCTGTTGTGCAGCATTATTTAAATGAAAACAAACGTTTGTATGTTATTTATGTTGATTTGCTCAAATGTTTTGATAGTATATATCGCAATGCATTATGGTTAAAAATGTATAAATCTGGTGTACAAGGTAAACTTTTGAGAATAATTAAGAATATGTATGAAAATGTTAAATCTTGTGTCAAGTCGTGTACATCATATTCTGAATACTTTAGTTATGCTGTCGGTCAAAGACAAGGGGAGGTAATGTCCCCGATTCTTTTTTCACTGTTTGTAGAAGATTTGGAACTATTTTTGCAAGATAGCACATTGTCTGGCCTAAATATAGACGACATAACCTTAATTTTATTATTATTTGCGGATGACATGGCTATTCTAGGTAAATCCCCAGAAGAAGTACAGAACCACTTAGATAACCTATATGTCTATTGTAATACATGGGGGCTTAATGTGAATACTTCAAAAACAAAAATAATGGTTTTTCGTAAAAGGGGTAAAATTCGAAATGATGAAAAATGGACATATAATGGCCAAGATATAGAAATCGTAGATAATTTTAATTATCTCGGCACTGTTTTAAATTACACTGGTAGTTTCACTTTAAATCAAGAACATTTGGTTGGAAAAGCCCTTAAGGCTATGAATATTTTACTCTATAAATGTAAGCAGTATGATCTTAAACCGAAATTATTTTGCCAGTTGTTTGATTCTTTTGTTGGATCTATTTGTTGTTATGCCTCTGAAATATGGGGTTTCAATAAATCAAAAGAGATCGAACGCATTAATTTAAAATTTTGCAAGAGATTGTTAAATGTGAAAATAAGCACATGTAACGCTACAGTTTATGGTGAGCTAGGCAGATATCCATTATATGTAAATAGATACGTACGCATTGTTAAGTATTGGTTAAAAATTATTAACAGTAAAAATATTATAATACAAACTGTGTATATTCAAGCATTAAATGATTGTAATAAGGGATGCAACAATTGGGTTGCAAATGTTAAACAATTGTTAAACGATTACGGATTTTCCTATGTTTTTGAAGCAGCAAATATAACTAATAGTCATGCTTTTGTTTGTGAATTTAAATGCAGAATTATTGATACCTTTAAGCAAGAATGGTTTGGTGATATGAATAGAGTTTCTACTCTAGATATGTATAGAATGTTTAAAACTACTCTTGAATATGAAAACTATTTAGATTTATTACCCAAGAGTCTACGTTTATACTTTGTGAAATTAAGGGCTTCCGCCCATCCATTGAGAATTCAGACAGGAAGATACTCACGCAACAATATCCCCCGTGAAGAACGTTATTGCCTTTGTTGTAATCAACGAGATATAGAGGATGAATTCCATTTTATTTGTGTTTGTTCATGTTACCGTTTTCTACGGCAAAAATTCATTAAACGTTTTTATTTCGTGAATCCATCGGTTGTTAAGTTCCATAGTTTATTAACATCAACTTGTAAATTTGAAATATTTAACGTGTGTAAATATGTTAAGGAAGCATTATCTGTACGAAATGCTATTTTAAATAATACCACTGAATTATAGTTTGACTTTCTTCAAAGAAGTGTATGTATCACTTTGCAGTCACTGATAGTATTTGTAATACTTTGTCCTTACTGCCTTTAACATTATTATGTTTCTCCTTGTCAAAATCGTTGTTTATCTCTGTTCTTATTTTGTTTAGAAATGTCATTTTATTGAATTTAGTTCTGAAATGTCATTTTACTTACTAACATATATACATCATTATATTGATTTGGTTACCTACTATAGTATAAGGATACGTGACATTACTTTATTTATAATTATATGCATTAAAGACGATGTACTTATGTATAAGTCTTAATAAACTGTCTGTTCTGTTCTGTTCTGTTCTGACGACACTCTCCCCAAAACCAACCAATCTTCGTTTTCTTTAACTTTTTCACACAGTGTGATTGCCTTTTTATATTTAACTCTTTTGTCATTATAACGCCATCACGCCAAAAAAATGACGTCATTTCACTGTAAAAAGGTTACAAGTATGGAACCTGTTCACTGTTATTTTTCAGTATCAGTTGTAATTCATCGATATTTCCATAGTTACTTTTTTTCTTCAAACATTATGATGAGCGAAAATTAATCTGGTTGCATTTAATTTATGTGTAGCATATTCTGATTATTATATGGTAGTATATAACAGTTAAAGTACATACAAAAAGTGTGGTAACTTTCTCGCAAAATAACGCAGCGTTTTAAGCATAACTACATTTTAGTAAATCTCAATTGCCATAAGTGTTGTCATAAATTATAACCACACAGTTATAATCACTTTGCTTCGAAATAATAAACCAGAATAACTTCATGTTTTATTTGAATGGTACAAGCCGGACGTTGACATTTCCGGTTGAAACGCGCAATAGAAAAATGCTCGAAGCAGACTAGTATTATTATTCCGCATAAAATGGATTTTGGCTAGCAAGAGACTAACATTAAAATGTAAAATAGCTTATCTGGGACGACACTTTACGCACATTCGTTAATTCCCGATTTTCACTGAGGGAAGCTCATTAATAATTTATTTATTCTACAGTGCAAAAATACTCAAAAACGAAGTAAAAGTTTAATTTTGTTCAATATTTGTATATTTAAATTTCTGTTTTGCTTATATAACTAATATATTCGCGATTGAACTTTAACGAAATATTAAGTTCATGCAGTTAGCTCCGTTTTTCCAGAACGAGGCTTAATTGCATCGTGATTGAATACAATCGCCGGGCTTAAGTCTCTGCGAAAGTGCTTAACGAAATCCGTCCCAATATTAAATTAGTGTCTAAGGGATATTAGATATATGTCAGCTGTCCATTCGACCTGAAGACAGCGATATTAATGCTGAGAATGATTCGGTACTACGTATGGAACGAGTCTAGAATAATTGATGCAGCATACAGTAGCTTGCAAATTCCGTTGAGGGATTCGACGTCGACACATGTGAGGAGGACCGCCAGAGAAATATCTTCTAATTAAATAAATAATGATTTGTCGTGTTCATTTGGTAAAATGTTTTGAGTTACACAATACAACTTTTCGAAAAATGGCATTTAATATGTTGAGAATAACTGAACATGTACTTACACAACCATACTGTTTTGAATAGTAATAACTAATTACAACAGAAAGTACACAGATTAAATAAAATACTGATTTCCCTGGGATTCGAATCCGAGCCCAATGTAAGCAAAAGATAATGCGCTGCCACTGAGCCAGGCGGGCTTTTATATTCATTACCGAAATATAAACCGAATTTTAGGACTACACGCATTATTCAAACAATTTTATTATTTTGCCTATTTCGTTTCGTTTTCTCGAATAATGAACAATTCGCTTCCGCTCACTTGACGGGAGCCCTTATTAACTTGTCGGGAGCCCTAATTAACGTGTCTGGAATCCTAATTAACGTGACGGGTTTCCGGTCCGCTGAATTGGCTGCAGCCATCAGTTTCCGGCAAGTAGATCCGCCGCCAATTTAATTTCTGGAGAATCGATCTTAACTTTCTCAATACGGTCGGGTTTAAATTTTGGCAAAAAAAGGAAAGTTCTCAATCACGCTTTTCCATAATAATTGTCAGAGATTTGTGAAGGTTGCTGGTTGAAGGAAAGTCGATGGATGAGGGTACATTGACGCACATCAATCATGTACCACTAATTGTGGTGTTGCTATCAGTATCCATGGAAACCTTTGTCAACCTCTGTCCTGGGTTGAAATTACGCTATCTGTCACAGATCACATTCGCGCGTTTCTAAAGAATGATAAATGAATATTGAATAATGAAAACATATACAATTTGTTAAATTAATGTTTTCGATGCAATTCGCAATGATTAGAATGATTAGAACATAGCGACGATTGGTGGTCTTGGTCGTAACTCAATGAATAGAACATAGCGACGATTGGTGGTCTTGGTCGTAACTCGTTAAAGAGCCAATGTTTGAGAGATTACAAGAAATCATTTAAAAAAAGCATCCGTTTTAATCAAAGGGTACACTATTTATATCGTAAGAAATGCATTTAATTATGGCAATGCTCAAAAGCGCGAAGATGTCGGTGGGGGTGTTCGTGGTGGCTGGGAGCTGGTAGGGGGCGGTTATGGTGGTTTTTGCTGTGGTGGTAAAATTGTTGCTGGAGGTGGTTTCGATAAGAACAGGGGTTGATGGTTGTGCTGGTGGTTGTGGAGGGTGGTGATAGTGGTGGTGATAATGGTCGCGGTGGTGATAATGGTCGCGGTGGTTTTTGGTGATAGCGGTGGACGTTGTTGTAGTGGCTGTTGAGATGCGTTGGTAGTTGTGGGAGAGTGGAAGTGGTCGTGGTAATATCAGAAGCGGGGGAGGTAATTGAGTTTGTGGCGGTTCTAGCTGAGGGCGGGGAGGGTCGGTGTAATTGGTGGTTGTTGTGGTTATAGTTGTGATGCTGTAGTGGTGGTGATGGCCATGGTGGTGAAGTTGAGGTGTGTTGGTGGTGTGGTGGACGAGATGGGACGGTTGTGGTTGTGGTGGCAACTGGTGTTGGAGTCGGAGTTAGCGGTGCTGTTTTAGTGATGATGGTGGTGGTGGTTGAGACAAGGCCCCACACATATGTTCAGATCACGGTGTTAAAAGGACTTATGACGAGTTAGGATCGTAATTTCAGTGTGTGTTATTGATGTTTTATCTGGTTGTGTAATTGTTTTTATTCAAAATATTTTTTGTAAAAAAATAACATAAAACAATATATATAATCTGAAGAAGTTACAACGACTTTTTTTTAAACAATTGACCTCTGTCGGGTTTTTCGTGAGTAATTTATGCTTGTAAAAAGCGAACATTTGATGTAAGGGAGGCTATCGTGGTGCGCTTACGAAGTCATTAATGCGAAGTGCTTTCCCTTCTTAATATGTATATTTAAACTTGTATAATTGCGAGCAACACAGATAAACGAGACATTTGTACAAGCATGCAATATATATTTATATTTTTGCAAATTATGTTTTTGATCAATTATATTACGCTTTAATAGAACTATGTACGCAAAATTGCATGTTTGAGTCGGAACCTAAAAACCAAATTCCCGAAGGCAATTGCGAACAAGCGTTGAGCATCGATTAAAAAACAGAAAAAACAAACATATACAATCACGCACAGAAAAAAAGAGAATGTACTTCTGGTACGGAATTATAACCACCATTAATTCAAACTACCGACCCAAACATAAGGACCCAGTGATAGTTTTATATGTCTCCTATAGTTTGTCAAAATAAAAAGACTAACTTTGATTTCACAAAAATATAACAACTATAAGAGATAATATGTTTTCAATAAACATGGACTAACAAATTCAAAAACATTTACACAACGTGAAATAATTTATATAATTCGTATCGGAAACTACATTTCCCGATGTTGGACCGATTTGAGCGTTAGTGCGCCGTGAGAAACGATCCAAACTTGGAAAATTAAGTGCTTGTCTAATGACGCTCTGGGAAAACGGCGTTTAATGCATGTGCGTAAATTGTCATCCAACATAAGTATGTGCAGTCTGCACAGTTTTACCACAGACGGCCTATCTGGATGTTCGTTTAGAAGAGAGTTCCTTTAAAGGACTGAACGGACATGCATAAAAACATACATACAGGCGGACTGAACGGACATGCATTAAAAAATCCATAAAGACGGACTGGACATGCATTAAAAATCCATAAAGGCGGACTAAACGGACATGCATTAAAAAAACATAAGGGCGGACTGAACGGTCATGCATTAAAACATCCATACAGGCGGACTGAACGGACATGCATTACAAAATACATACAGACGGACTGAACGGTCATGCATTAAAACATCCATACAGGCGGACTGAACGGACATGCATTACAAAATACATACAGACGGACTGAACGGTCATGCATTAAAACATCCATACAGGCGGACTGAACGGACATGCATTACAAAATACATACAGACGGACTGAACGGTCATGCATTAAAACATCCATACAGGCGGAATGAACGGACATGCATTACAAAATACATACAGACGGACTGAACGGTCATGCATTAAAACATCCATACAGGCGGACTGAACGGACATGCATTAAACCCAGTGTTCACAGAGAGAGGCTCATATAGTAATTTTATTTGAGTCCAGTCAATACTTTCTGAGTTATGTGAATCAAGTCAATGCTTTCTGAGTTATGTGAATCCAGTCAATGCTTTCTGAGTTATGTGAATCAATTCAATACTTTCTGAGTTATGTGAATCAGGTCAATGCTTTCTGAGTTATGTGAATCCAGTCAATACTTTCTGAGTTATGTGAATCCAGTCAATACTTTCTGAGTGATGTGAACCCAGTCAATACTTTCTGAGTTCCGCACAAGAAGCGGGGGACTCTAGCGGGAAACGATGCGATTAATTTATGCTTTTCTTTTGGCTGAATTAAATTGGAAATTTTTCATGTGCGAATTGTAAGTTCTAATTTTGGAACAATACATATAAGCCGTGCTCGGCGAAAAAGGGCTATAATGCATGCGCGTAAAGTGGCGTCCCAGATTAGCCTATGCTGTCCGCACAGGCTAATCAGGGACGCCACTTTCCGAGTCTCTTCTGAGCAAAAATCCAATCAGGCGGGAAGTGTAGTCCCTGCTAAGCCTATGCGGACTGAACAGGCTAATCTGTGACAAAACTGTAAGCACATTCATTAAATTCCTTTTTCACAAACCATGGCCCTTATCAATTTAGATAGGGGACCGAATAATTTATTTCTACGATTAGACATACAATCTGCGCTTAATTGGTAGTTTTCCAATTCAGGCATATAATATATATACATATATATTCCTTCTTACAACAAAACCGGACGTAAGGCATGTGTCGTCCCCGTCATATGAAATGATGACGACATTTCATATCCAGAAAGATGGCCGCCATGACGCCACTTTGTGAAAGCCTCTTGCTATCTGTATTCATTTACGTCTGAAATTTTCGTAAAAAAAGTGTATTTATACCTGTCATAAAATATTGACCACATCACCAACATGTCAAATATCTCTTTAATATTAGTTTTAATTGAGATCAGAATTGAAGTCGCACTGACGCGCTTTAAGTCAAACTGTAGTTTTGCTACTTTTAATAAATGTTTTAAACTATCCTATTTGATTTTACAAAGTGTAGATCATAAGAACAGAACATATAATACTGTAGAAAATTTAAATAACAAACTTTGAGCACGATATCTGTATAACTCACAATTCGCCCTGGTGCTCTCAAATTATATAATAAAGCTTCAATCTGGGAAAACGCGGTTTCATGCATGTGCGTTAAGTGTCGTCCCAGATAAGCCTGTGCAGTCACAAACAATTTTGACTAGTTACACCTGTTTTCATTGACATTCATATCGGTTTTCGGTTTACTATTTTTATAAGTGTTGAATTAAGCAACTAGAGAACTGAAGAAAATAAAACCGCGTGAAACATTTGAACTATTCTGTTCTTGACAACGTGTCATCTTTCAGTATTCAATAAAAATAATATGACTGGATCTTTTTTACGTCACTGATGGCAGGTAACGACGTATATCTGATCAATACATTGTATTAATCTGCCACTGAGTGACGCTCATCGGGTCATTGTCGACCTGAAATGGCCCACAAGTCACCCGGGGTTGACTAGAAGTCACCCCAGAGTGAGTAGAAGCCGATGCATGTCAACCTGGGGTGACTTCGAGCCAATTATTGTCACCTGGAGGTGACTAGAAGCCGATTCATGTCACACTGGGCTGACTTCAAGCCGACGCTAGTCACCCCCGGATGACTAGAATCGGCTTCATGTCACCCCAGAGTGACATAACATCGGCTTCAAGTCACCTCCGGGTGACAATAATTGGCTCGAAGTCACCCCAGGTTGACATGCATCGGCTTCTACTCACTCTGGGGTGACTTCAAGCCGATTTAGGTCGACAATGACCCATTGAGCGCAACTGACCGCTATGACTGCATTATGAGCTTTGCTTAATACATATTCATTAAATGTCGTCGTAGATAACCTTGTGCAGTCCGCAGTCCGGATTTTCGTTTAGAAGAGACTTCATTGAAACGAAAAATATCATAAAGGCGTAAAGTATCGCCGAACATTAGGATGTGCTGACTGCACAGGCTATAATCTCTGTGACGACTTATTACCCATTCCAAAAATGAAGACTTTTACCCTGGAGTACAAGTCTAGCGCTTAGAACACTCGGCCATCCGTGCTGATACAATTAGTGATTTATTTTATGCTTTATATAAGCAATCATCGTAGTGTCCCAAAACATAACGACAACAACAGAACTCTCCAAATCATTTAATCGTTTCGCGTTGCAACGCTTTATAATTTTGCAGATTTTTAAATCGTCAAAAGATGCATGTAACGGATATTTTAGAGCGTGGTAAATGCTCAGTATTAATGTTCCCTCACGATATGATAACTACAATGAAAATTTGCGAATCTGAAATTGTTGTTTTAATATTGTCAATTTACCGGCACGTGAACAGGTCCCTTTAAGCCCTGTTTACCTGGAGCGAGACTCATATATTAACCCATTTATGCCTAGTGTCTAGAAAAAAGGCTTGACAAACAGTGTAGACCCAGATGAGACGCCGCATGATGCGGCGCCTCATCACGGTCTGCGCTGTTTGCTTTAAGGAATTTCTGTAAGCAATATTCTAAATATGGATATAAATATACTAGACATCCCTAATTTTGGAAATACATTGATCCAATTTAGATGGATGGGATAGTCCATAAATGGGTTAAAGTCCCTGCCCATTCAGACTTCAAACAAACTTTACAGAAATCGCTTCTAATGGACACGATACCGTTTTCAAAACATTAAAACTCGTGCTGATCAAACAACAAGATGGCGTGAAAGGCACAAATGCGCTCACCTCACAAAGACATAAAGTAACTGACCTGTTCTTTGGAGCCCAAGATAGCATTAGAACAAATGTTGTGACCAAGTATCATGAAAAGTGAACTATAAACCTAACTTTTAGAGTGCTAACAAGTTTTTTGACATATAAGGAAAAATGCCCCGGACCCTAGCGTTCATGTTTTTCAACCAACCGGAACCATTTAGAGTGTTAACAAGGCAAATGTTGACGCTGCACAACGCACGCCGGACTAAAGACGATCGCAACAGCTCATCATAAGCACATTGTGCCCAGGTGAGCTAAAAAGGCTCGGAAATTACCAATTGCGAATTTTCTAGTAAAAATCTCTCAATAAGCATTTATCTGATGTTTATTGATATTGCTTGTTTCTATTCATGCGATAGCTGATGACGCTTCTGGAGTACACGGAGTTCGTACCTTGCGTATACATGGATATATATTCGTTTCGCATCAAGTTCTTATAAACACGAACATAACTAAATGTACTACTTAAAAAGGAAATAATTTTCAGTGAATAAGTGTCATATCCATCAATCGGTAATTATGTTTTATTCGCATGTTTTTTTTTTATCGGTGTACATGTGTTTTAAAATACTGTTGATATGATACTGACACATCAGTACATTAGAACAGAGGTAACTATGCGTATGTCTAAATTTAAATGTATCTAGCTGGTCTGTCTATAATGGCTGTATCTTTGTTCGTCCGTCTGCTTGTCGTACTGTCCAACTTTCCTTAAACATGTTCTTATATTTCGCAGTGACTCAGTGGGAATGGTGTCGGCCTAGCGTTTGTCATATCTCTCTCAAGGACACAATAAATAAACTAAAAACAGCGGAGTGCTATTGGTCTTTGCGTTGATAATTGAAAAAGGAGATTTGGACAAAGTAACTACAACTCAGAAAAAAGTGTTATGGTTTGTTTATCGCCTTAACATGATTTGGTTCCACATACAATATCTACTGAAGATATATCTTAAGGAACTGTCGTCATTCTGAATGTTTAGATACAATATCTACTGAGGATATATCTTAAGGAACTGTCGTCATTCTGAATGTTTTGATACAATATCTACTGAGGATATATCTTATTAAGTGTTAAAACATGGTACTTTGAATGTTAATACAAAATATATAGTATTATACATACATGTGTATATACATTGAATAAAATGTATAGAAAATCCACAAAAACTAATTTGACTGCACACGGTATTTATATCAAAAAGAATAAGCATTTCGTCAACATGAAGTGAGTATATACAAATCTTATGATATGGGTTTCGTTAAAAAATAATATGCTTTATTGTTTTATATATGTATCACGACATTAATTCTATTTTCAGTATTTCAAATTAATTATATACTTCATCGTGAGAAGACCTTACCTATAAAAAATACCTTTCTAGATTAAAATAACATATTTTTTTCTAAATGTAAATGTGTTACTTTTCATTTGAAGAAAAAGGATGTTAAGATTTTGTTTGTCTGGTACTCCTGACATAAGTATCCTGCAGTTTGTTCCGACAAAACAATTGATAACTTTTTAGTAAACAATGTGTCGTTTATTTTTATAACCTTAGCTGAAGTACTTTACTTGTTACAAAACAGATTTATATGCGGAATATTACGCTAGTCAATTGTTGTAAGAGTTTGTATCAGTCGAGTGGCTTGTTTAATGACGTATCACACGAGATGCCGACGAAACAATTGATAACATTTTAGTTAACAATGTGTCGTTTATTTTTTATTTAAAACCTAAGCTGAAGTACTTTAGTTGTTGACATTTACAAAACAGATTTATATGCGGAATATTACGCTAGTCAATTGTTCAAAGAGTTTGTATCAATCAAGTGACTTGTGTAATGACGTATCACACGAGATGTGGAGCCTCGAGTGTGATGCGAAAAAGCACAAGCCACGAGACTGATACAGTCTTACTTGAGCCACCAGCGTAGTAACATCATTAAATAGTATAGCGCCTATAAGTATGTGTTATTCCTATGATTATTCACATGAGTGAAATAATACATTGAACACAAGTTTAATATCAACTACACATAACATCAACAAATAAAACAATTACTATGCATGAAATGAGTACACTTTCTTATGACTGTATCCTATCTTCCAAACTTAACAGAATATTCCTCTGACATGTCAGACATCTGGGGAACAAATTAACGGCCTATAATCACTATTTAATATTGTTACATTTAAAGTCTGCAATTTGAGGCATCTCAACACTTTCTGCCAACTTTACTGTAAACATTGCATTGCACATTAGCAAGTTTATTTATAAACAACGCTGAACATAACAAATGGATATTTTGGCACAGTGGTATACTAAATAAACATGCCGTTATCCTGAAAAAAGTAAACAAACTTCAAACAAAAAGTTCATGATCATGAATTTTTTTCATCATCTAAGAATTTAACAATAGGTTACTCTATAAAATACTCTATATCTACAATTATTGATATAGATCCGAAACTACGTAATCTAGCAACAAATGTAAACATGAGACGGAAAGGATTTGCAAACTTTGCATGATCGCCAAAAAGGCAAGTTGCAGTTGCTGAAAAAATACATTAATTTGATACATTAATTTTAAACGTCACGGGAACTCTTATTTCCGTATTCAAGCCCCCCCCCCCCACAAATTACTGTTATATGGCCCGTGAAAAGCAATGAATTTGTAAACAAATTCTCGTACAACTTAATGATGTTTAACACTTGCTCTGAATAATGCATGTTTGCAACATAATCTGACTTATCTTATTTGCATCGTGACCATTTTAATATTATAACATTTTATATTACATAAAAAATACTTTGATGAGTGTAGAACAATGTCTGCACCATTTATTTAAAAGTGGATACTAAGTCAGGTGTTATCACCTAAAAACTTAGCAACATGTTACTGTAGTACAAACCAAATGCCCTGAGCCAGTTAATTTCTATTCAATCCATCTTTGTACTGGCAGGCAGTAAAAATGTCTTGGTCTCAATGAATAATATAAAGATTTTGTGCTAGCTTGATGAAGCGGCTACTTTGCATGAATGAATCAAATGTCAATGTTAACTGTTCAATACAGGACGAGCCTGTTTCTGGGAAAACCGTGCTTAATTCATGTGAGTAAAGTAAAGTGCCACGTAGTCAATGCGGTCTTAATTAGTGACAACACTCTCTGCGTTTAAGAAAATGTTGTTTAAATGTAGTATTTTCTAAACGAGAAACAAGTCTGGGCAAATAATATCGTCCCTCATCAGTCTTTGCGGACTGCCGCTTAACACACATGCGTTTAGCCACGCTTTCCCACAGACAGGCTCTTGGCATTATATAAATAGAGGTTTGGCTTAGCCCCAAACCCTTCATTGGAATACAAAAAGCACCATCCTGCGTTTCTTCTGAACCCTCCCTAGGAGCAACAACATCTACAATAAATGACTTCAACTCTAGCTGACACAGGTATGACATGATTTATTTCACCGTGTTTTTCCTAACTTGTCTTATAGCTAAATTCTATCCACTTTCCTCACTGTCCATCCTCAACAAACTTCTAGTCAGCATTTCTTCTCTTCTGCTACACTAGCTTAAGGTTGCGGCGTTGAACACTGTTGATGTACCTGAGGTTGTTTATTTTTTCTGGGTATGTTTGATATCCACCATAATCGTTCCTTGCTAAGATTTCCTGCTCCAAAAGGTGGGTTCAATGTTTGTTCTTGAACGATCCAAATATTTTATGTAACCTCGTGATGTTGCTGGGATGCAAGACATTATGGGCTCCGGACGGCCCCGGATAAGAGTTTATACTGCTACCATTTGGCTGAGGCATGAATTGGCCTTTTGCACAAGTATTTTATTTCCCTGCTGTGTTAAATGTTTAGGGTTTACTAGCAAGTTTGGCTGCGGGTAGTTGCTTTATTGGTTTCTTTGAAATCGATGTATCATGTTGACGTTCTAGATTAAGCATCCACTGCTTTTGATTTCAACAATAAAAATAATAAAACATGTCACTTTTCACTGAAATGTTGGCAATGAAATTACCTTGATTACTTACAAGTTTTAAAAACTATTTATTGCCATGATTCGCTTGTTCAGAAAATACAAGCGTAACTTCGCCTTGATGATCTTTGATGCATGCGACAGTTTAATATGTTTCACTTTTTACTTGACAATAAGAACTTATGTAATTGCACGCTTAAAAAGTGGGAAAGATTTACTGTCTGTTATAATGATGTATTTACTAGTTTCGAAAGAGTTGATGACGATCTAATCATAGTTTACGTATCGAGAGACGTGTTCGGTTGTAGATCATTGACGCTTTACATGTGGTTATTGACCTATTACTGAATTCCGCAATTATAAAAACGCAAAAATTCTAAGACACACAACATGTTTCTTTAAAACAACCGATTTCCATCTATTTTGCATAATACTTGATAACAGACTAAGTGTCGAAGTCTTAGTTTTAATTGTCAACATCAACCAAGAGATGTCGCATAGGTTTCACATTATAGGAATGACGAGCAAGCGTGTGCACACGACAACGAAAACAAACCAACTTTTATTTCAACGACAAATCAGACGAATATCATATGCATTTATATGTCATTGATACTTGAGCTATCCGTTTCCGACAGACTAAAGTACATACGTTAATGCGATGAAGAGAGGGCGAGCGGAGTAAACGGGTTTGATAATGATAACTCTTAATTTATCAATTGCGTGGTATTTACTAAAGTAGATTAAAGCATCTGTCTGATATAATTTCCCGCCATAAACATATTTTGACCTTGGCATTTAAGCGTGATGTTGTTTACTCACTACTTGACTTCCCGTGTTTAAATTGCGATCTCGATTGATTGTATCGCTTCCGAATTGTTGTATTAACATTCCATTTGCAGATATTACAAGCTGCATTCATAAATACAATTGAGCCGCGGTCAGAGAAAACGAGGCTCAATAAGTGTGCGTTAAGTGTCGTTCCCGTTTAGCCATGCAGTCCGCACAGACGTATCAGATACGACACTTACCACGTTAACTAGATTTTCGCTACTAAGAGACTTCATTTAAACTAAAAAATAACATCAGAGCTGAAAGTGTCGTCCCTGATTAGCCAGCGCGGACTGCACTGGTTAATCTGTGACGGCACTTTACGCACATGCATTAAAGCCCGTTTTATCAGAGACAGGCTTAATTGAACTAATGGCATAATAAACATGACCAGTGGGTGACCCGTTTTTTTTTGGCATTCCCGGACATTCGGCACCCCGCAAATGGGTCGGACAGGACGTTGGCACCCGATTATATTGCACATTTGTATGGTCGGCAAATTTATGAGGTGCCGATCGTTGGGTAATGCAAAAAAAACGCACTGAGCCGATTGTCCGGCTGCCGTTGTTCCGGATACCTTTATAGGCTAAATACTCACTGTTCTGTGTGTCACACATTTCCACTTTAAATTATGTAAACACGATTAGTGACACATTTGCTTTTTAGCTAAATATGTTCACTTCTGTAACAAGTTTTGAACTTTAGAATCACATTTGCAACTTTTAGTAAACTACCTATGCGCGTGAAAACTGAATCTTAACTCGAGCGCTTGTAATCACGCATATCTATCATTCACGAAAGGTCGCTGGATTGATGTCCCGTAGCTTTATGCTTCACATTTTATTTTAATAACAGTCAAGTTTAATTCTTTAGGGTTTTTGTCTGTGTAATTTGACTTTTTTTTCTTTAAAAGTTAATGCTTATGTCAGAGATAACATCAGAGAATGTTCGCTCAGTTGCTGCCATAAAAAGTTCAAATTGCCAACATGCTATAGAAGGAAAACAGAAGAATAAAAGAGACATAGGGTATGAATAATAATTTGCAAATACGATCGCATCAGTCGAGCGATCGCGTAGCCGAAGCCAGAGGCGTTGTGTTGCTGACTTCCTCTTGAGTTCTGATGCATTCAAGGGCCGCAAGAATTATGATAAATATTTTCATAATGAGACCCTCGCTTCTTTCATGATTTTGTTTATGTATATGACACCTAAATGCTTATAAGATACACAACATTCGTCGCTTGATATGTATGACACGTCGCTATCCCGGGGCAATACGAATTACTTGTTTGGGTTTGTATCCCTTTTTCAGCTATGAAAATGCCTAAATTCAGATGTTTAAAAAGATATTACGATGTTATTTCATGCGTTAGTATGATATGGATGCTCAATAGTGAATACTAAGATAAAGTTTTTATAAAGACCCCTCCTGCATCGCAGAAGATATAGTTTCACTAAACAAAAGTGCACGAAAAAAACAGTGATGCTACCTGGTTGCAAACGATAGCATCGTAGAAAACTTCGAAATCCGACAATGAAGTTATACAATTTGTGTTTTGCTTGCAATAACGTACTAAATGGCCAAATTATGTGCATCATTCACGATTGGAGCCGAGTCATGCTAAACTGTGCATTGTGTGATATGCGCCAAGCGTAGCCCAAGACGAGCCTGAGCATTCGCGCCGTTTAATCAAGTGCCTTAAAGGGATATGTTCACATATGTTGGCGTGTATTGAAGTTTGTCATTATATGCTTTATATTGATAAATGTAAAAATTGGATCTAAAAAAGCTCTTGTAAAAAAACAAGAATAAAATAACAGAAAGAAAAACAAGTAACCCATAACTGGGCTCGAACCACTGATCCCTGGAGTAAAAATCTAACGCTTAGACCATTCGGCCATCCGTGCTCATACCATGAGTGCTGATTTAATACTTTATATAAACAATCCTCGTAGTGTCACAAAATATAACGACAACAACATGAACTTTTCAAATTATTCAATCGTTTCGCGGTGCAACGCTTTATAATATTCAGGTTTTAAAATTGTCAAAGAATGCATATAATGGATAATTTAGAGCATGTTAAATGTTCATAATTACTTTTTCCTCACAAATATCATCACTACAACAACAAATTCGAATCTCAACCAATGTTTTCAATTTTTTTCAATTAACCAAAACGTGAAAGGTCCCTTTAACTCCACGAGAGGTTTCGTGGCCTAGTAAGCGGATAAGGTAGCTCCTTACCAGACTGCTCGGATGCGCAGGCTGGTCTTGAGCTCAACTGGCCGCATACGGTTAAGACCCATTTTCGCATGTCGCTCCCCATATTTACTATGCTGAAGCAAACGACCCGATTTTTAGTTCAGACAAAAATTGTAATCTTAATAGTTAAAAACTGTTACGACTATCTTCTTTGAAAGCGTTCTATATAATTGTATAGTTAACGGTTAAATTCAAACTCATACAGAACAAATTATTAAGTCATCAAACGCTACAATATAACTGCAATTTGAAATAAAGACTGCAATGAACTAGTTAAAACCACATACTCCTGAACCCAATATTTCAGTCAGCAATAGAATGTGTGTGAACATGAGACAAACACATATCGTTTACATTTTTTACCAACATGCGGTCGTTTATTGTTATTTGTGAGATTTTGTGAAAAATAACATTGCGTATGTTTATTGCAAAAGTAACTTATCTAAAGACAAAGTAATTTATGCGATATTCTGTTTTGTTAAGGTCACCATTGCCAAAGCTATATATGCATGTGCCGCAGAATTTATTTAACATGTCATGTTAATGTAGGTTTACATAAACGGCGGGTTTTATCAACAAAATATCGACGTATTTACGTCTATAGATGTTTATCATAGCGGTAAATATTGGCATGGCGTCAAGGACATATCTCATATGGGGACCGCGGTGACGGGCTAATGGGATGTTCACACATATTTGATAGGTTCATATTTTATCTGCGGGTCCAATGCCCTCTGGCGGCTTGGCGTACTCTCTGGTCAGTCTGATGCGCGAATTCACTTAATAAACGGCGACAGTCCTCTGTGGGGGCAGGGACCTGTTTGTTTGTATAGGTGCCTGGTGGGGGATATGCTCATCCCCTAATCATATGGTATTAAATATTTTTATTCACTTTGGCGTCATGAAAATATATGAACATGATAATATTGTTTACCACGAAAAACGTTACTAACTTTAAAGGACGTATTTTAACATACAACGAACATTGCCAGTTTTCAACAATTTTGTGTTTTACACTTAAACAATACCAACGACAAGATAGGGACATCAAACAAAGTTAATATAAAATGTAAGAAAATGCTATCGAGGTATAAAACAGTTGCAGAAAAAGAAATTTATCAAACTTGTTAAGTTCCCTATTATGAATGGATACACGTTCAGCCTCGTTCTGGAATTCTGCGAGTAACGTTACTTCGCGCCCTAATCAGTTTTTGCTTATTGTGCAAAAAGGTCTATAGCTGTAAGGTTATATAATTTACGCAATGATATATCTTTATACCACGAGACTTAATAATGATAACACCTTGATTTGGTACTTCTCATGATCATGACAAAGCGAAGCGAATTCTCACTACAGCAGTAGAATCTAAGATAACCAGTGCACTTTACGTTTCTCTGATGCCTTCAAGGTGAGTTTGAATGAACAGTATTATTAAGTTTTGTATTTCTTTTAACAAAAGCTTCTTTAATAAATCTACAAACATTATAAATTATTGATGTGTCACATGAAACTAGTAAGTTGTGGAATTTATATACAGATGGGTTTATACAAAATGAACGGCTTATATAAGTTTTTCTTAACTCAGTGGCATATACATATTAAAATGGTATTCATCTTCGAAATAAAAGTCATTACAACACGGAAATAACTTGTATACTTTAAAGCATACTTCAGGAATAACCGCTGCAAAATTTCACGTCGGCAAGAGGTACAAAACACTTGAGCCGCGCACTTGCAAAACGAGGCCTAATGTATGTGTGTAAAGTGTCGTCCCGATTAGCCTATAGGTCCGTTAAGTTATTACGTTACGCAACTTTTAGTCAGAACTGGATTTTCGCTGAAAAAAATACTTCCTGTAAACGAAAACTTTCGTTAATGAGGAGAATGTCGTTGCATGTGCTGACTGCACAGGCTTATCAGGGACGACACTTTACGCCTTGATTAGATTTCGTGAAGTAGTCTTCCTTGAAATGTAAAAGATGTTTATCACAGCGGTAAAATGCAATTAATGCGGAAAGTATCGTCCTTGTTATCATGGGTGGACTGCACAGGCTTATCTGGGACGACACTTTACACACATGCATAAAGCCCCGTTTTCAAAGATCGCTGCTGAATTATTTTCAGATTTAAATTCCTCCATTTGAAAGCCATATGTACGAGGCACGCGTAAACAGACTATCAATGGCGTTCCATGTTTTGTCTGTCCGCGTGTTTGTTTATTTTGGAATCAATTAAGCCTTGCAAATCTGGATTTCAAATTAAGCGCGTCGCTCTGGTCACTGCATTAAAGGCGCTTGATTCACGCCAATTAAGCGCCTGTTTGAAAACACACAAACCACGTGTCCCTCGAGATGTTTAACGCGGACCGGAAGTATTTGAAGCAAAAAAAGTGTGAGACTAAGTGTCGTCCATTTTCTGCACGTGCGCACCTGAGAGAATGTTAGCAGCCGACAGATCAGGATCGAATGCGCATTGTGTTTTGATTTATTATTGAGCAGAACAATCGCGTTTTTTGTAAAGTTTATACAATAAGAGGACAATGGTATGACATAAAAAATATCTCTTTAATCAATGAACAAGATAACGTCCACGGTGTTCGTTTTCCTGTTACAGTCGAAGAAGTACTTGTTTGTTTGTTACCCATATCATAAATATATATGGGCCTTGCTCTATGAAAAGGGGTTTAATGCATGTCAATAAAATTTCGTTCCAGATAGCCTGTGTAGACCGGACAGGCTAATCATGGATGACACTTTCCGCTTTTATGATATTTGTCGTTAAAATCAAGTATGTTCTTAGAAAAAGTCCTGTTTAGGCAGAAAGTATCATCCCTGATTAGCCTATGCGGACTGCACTGGCTAATCTTGGACGACGCTTTACGCACATGCATTAACCACTTTTCCCTAGAGCGCGGCTGTATATATATATTTATATATATATATATCCCCATGGAATAAATAAAAACAACATATAAAAAATAAAACAACTTCGCGCTAAATTCTAACTTCCATTTTAATCATTTAAACGTTAAATCGATATAATAAACATTTTAAGCGCCATTTTATAACACAATTTTAATAAGTGTATGAAAATAATCATAAAACGAAAAATAAATATGACACAATACTGAATGCAAAACGTTCACTGCAAATTATAATATTTTTCATTATTACATCAATATACTTTATATTACGGGCGTCAGTCTATTACACAATTTTAATATGCATAAATAAATAAATACAAAAATAAAACGACACAAACAAGACTGAAAGCCAAAAAGCTAACCTCAATTTTTACAATTAAATGGAAATCATAAACACCGCGGGCGCCAGTCTAAAACACATAAGTTGTTTCCTGTGGCTGCAGGTTTTAACAAGTTCTATTGTGCATTCGCACTGGGGGATCATTAACTCATATCTGTATACACCCCTGAAGAAGACGTGTAATCGAAAGCGCTAGGGTATAAGATACACTTTTTTACACTGTTTGAACAATTTCTTTCTATATATATATATATTGGCAGTCAACATAAAACAAAATGAGCACACGGTCACGTTTTTACCCAGGTTTAATAGCGGCAAGCTATATATAATTGAAACGACAATCCTTGCGGATTTTATTTGTAAAGACAACAAATTGTCACTTAGCAATACTATTCCACGTGAATGGCTATGTACTTTATTGATAATGCAACATCACACTTAGATTGGGAAATACATATCACCAAAATAAACATGTTAAATTATTTACATATAACATAAAACAAAAACAACAGCATTAGTGATATGCGCTTTGTCTTAACAAAACAACCACAACAAAATTACGCACGAATATAGACAATATTAAACTCGGCAAGCAAAACAATATAAACACATAAAAATAAATGCAAAAGATGACCGGTTAAAGTTTAGATGCTATTATATCTTTTAATATTAAAATCCTCTTAACAAATATCTCACGATTTTGAAGATATTTCCACAATTCAGACATAGGCATAAACAATCATGCAATAATTTAGAAAGACCCTGATCCATATGAGTTACACAAGCAATTGAAACGTGCCTACGGGTACTTTCCATAAATATTATTACCCTATATTTTCTTATTCAAAATGATTATTTGGAGTAGACAAACACACATTATAATTAAAATTGCATTTCATACGGTATTACGAATATAGCACAATAATTATATTGTTACCAAATAATTAAATTTGTATTTGGTAACGTGTTGTTAAGTTACACATAAAAATAAACGCAAAAAGTGTTTTTTTCTATGTATCAATTTGATCAACATGTCACACAATTTACAAACATCAAGCTGTTTTCAGCTATTCAAAAACAGAACAAACATGTTTCATGCATTCAATAAAAGTTAAAAATAAACATTCCCAAATATGAGGAAATCTGGTCATAAAACATTTGCTGAACTTGTAGTGGAAGATTTACAGACACTGGCCCCACTGAAAGCAAATGTGGGATTGTGGGATGGTCAATGTGAAAGGTGAAACACACTGTTACAAAACTAATAAAATGTCAAACTTTATCGTAAGTAATATGTCAATACTGTTCACGTTTAATAAGTGTATATTTTAAGAAAAATTGCAAAGCAGACATCTTAGTTTTAATTTTTAGCTCGGTATTTTTGGAGAAAACCCTAAGGTATTGTCATACAGTTCGTCGTGTCGTCCGAAGTCTGCGTCGTGCTAAAACCTTAACATTTACTCCAAAATCAAAGTGCTTCCAACTACAACTTTCAAACTTCATATGTAGATGCACCTTGATAAGTTCTACACATTTTGGGGTCTCTAGTTCAATGGTCAAGCCACTGTGACCTCTCAAATAAATTCTGACAAGCTTTCATTTATTCAAAACTGCACCCGTAGCCTTAAGTATATTTTTCTCTTCAGAAGTTGTTACTGTGCATTATTTTAACAGTTTAATACATGTTTTAGCATTGACACAAGAAATGTTTTTTTATAACTATGGTTTGTACAAATTAATGTTAACAGTGAGTTTATCTTATAACAAGGGCTGTTTGTAAAACATGCATGCCCCCCTATATGGGCTATAAGTTGTAGAAGCAGCCATTGTGTGAATACGTTTTTTTGTCACTGTGAACAACGGTGGTGGTGGTGGTGGTGGTGGTAATGGTGGTGGTTATTGATAAAATGAAAATGCAGTTAGCCTTACATTTGGTAAAATTTAAATATATTACAAGGGAGGCAAATGCTGTAACAATAAATTTAAACTTATTGCATTTGTTTCCCCTGTATATAAGAAAGATATAATAGTGTATTACCTCCCATGTCCTGCTTATATTTATATTAATCAACAAAATTAAACATTAACACAATATTTAATATACAAAATATACAAAAAATCTCATATTCTGATAATATTTTTACTGATCCACTGTATTTTACTCAGAGGATGTTTCATTGGACTGATAATTATAGATTTAGAATTACAGACCAGTTGCTTCAGTAATATCGTTTAGAGTTTGCCCTGTTGGCCGCGTATGCATTCTTGAGTTATCATTCAAAAACCATTTTACTATTTCTGGTCACCGTGACCTTGACCTTGACCTTTGACCTAGTGACCTCAAAATCAAAAGGGGTCATCTGCGAGTCATGATCAATGTACCTATGAAGTTTCATGATCCTAGGCCCAAGCGTTCTTGAGTTATCGTCTGACAACCACCTGGTGAACAGACCGACCGACCGACAGACAGACAGACCGACATGAGCAAAGCAATATACCCCCTCTTCTTCGAAGGGGTGCATAAAAATGGCAACAATACATGAATACATTACATTGAAAATGCAATTGTTTTACAGTTGCTCTATGTATAAATGGCAAAATATACATATACACTTGATACAGTGATCAAGAAATTTTGATTAAATTACTCACTGATTAAAGAGGATACAATCTGGTCGTCTTCATGTACATATACAAATATAAAGCATAATAAACTATAATGTCCAAAAACAAATTTTAACACTGATGACCATGTTAGTATATGATAAAACAACACAACTTAACAATCTTTGCCATTTTTCATAAAACTCTACAACAGATTTAATATTTATATTTTAATTCACAGTTTCATTTAAAGCTTTTCAACAAGAGTCATACTCTAATCATTTAACAAACACTATCCATTGAAATCAACAAAGTACTAGTAGTAAATACAGAATCAATTATTTAAGGTAGATCCCAGAATTTATTTATATTCCCATGAAATACATAGTATGCTACTAAAAAAGATTCATGATCTAATACCGACCCGCATGAGCCAATTGACTAGTATTGTTTTCAAAAGGTTGATGGACAAAAATCTGAAGCGTAAACATTTTACACCTTTCTGAAAAAATATTTTTCATTAGCTTTCTATATTAACGGGTTAAAACAGAAAACTGAAACATGTCTTATAACAAAAAATACTACAATATTTTTTCAATTTTGTCCAAGTTACCAGCATCATTTAAACAGCTTTGACAATCTTAAAAAATCTTTGGTAATATTTCCCATTTATTACCATTATCAGGATCAAAATCTGTAGTTAAAGTTTCATAATACAGACAAATACATTAGATAGACATTTAATATGCGTGCTTTTAAAATACTTAACATGCATCATAATTTCCAAAATACATAAACTATTGTTATTATTGGAATTCAACTTGGTTGGTAACATACAACATGTGGCTGTTGACATGACTTTCTGGCTTTCCACTTGAATTTTTGTGATGTGTCATTCGGCCATTTCGATCTAAACAAATAAAACGTAAACTATTGTTTTTCGTTGAATACAACTTGGCTGGTCACATACAACATGTGGCTGTTGACATGACTTTCTGGCTTTCCACTTGAATTTTTGTGATGTGTCATTCGGCCATTTCGAACTAAACAAGGTCATTCATGTCCACCCGTCATAAAAGCCAAAGGTCAAAGTAAGTGCTGAACAAAGCAGGAGGTATGTAGAGACTAGCACATCTAAAACAGTATTCATCTTTGAGCTTCTTAGGTTTGACTGGGATCAATATGGTAACAACTGCTCCAACAGGCTGTGTTTCTGATTGGATGGTTTGATTTCGTCAAATGGCATCTGAAAAAAGAAACACTCATTACTGAAAATGTCAGTTTTTCATTTATTTTTTTATATCGATGAAAAAGCAAGAAACAGCACAGCGCTTGGTATTTCAGAATGTTACTTATATGATTTGAATTTTTACAGATTATGATGGTCCTGAAACTATTCATACAATAATAATTAATATTTAAATTGAAGTGTAACCTTTTATTACCAAACAATATGGATTGGGATTTGATGGTGAAGATACATTTTGCCATTGGACTCAAATGTCTTTTGTGAAGTAGGAAAAATGGTTTGCCAACATACACCCACATTTGTTCTTTGTCTCAAAATTCCATTTATGTTAAGAAACCTAATACAGAAGTAGGCAAGTTCACAGTCTGGAAAGTATGTTTGGTTTAGTCACACTAGAATCAATACTTTGTGAGTTACGACTAGACATTAACATCCAACAGCAGGATGAACGTATGGACTGACAAAGGTCAATCTACATGCACCCACACATCTCTGAACTTGCAATAAACATACACATGACTTAAACACTCACCTGAGGTTCGCTCTACATGATGATCACAGACTGAGGGTCCTTCACAATGGAGATGCCAGAATCTCAAGATGATGACTGCTGCTGTTGCAAATGCTTCAAGAACAAACTCAACGCTTTGCGATCCAGGTTTCTGCAATTAAGTATGTCATGTCTCAGTTAAGACAAAAACAAGATGTGTTTGTGAAACACTATGTCCCCGTATATGACGTTTGACCTTGAAGGATGACCTTGACCTTGACCCTTCACCACTCAAAATGTCAAGCTCCATGAGATACACATGCATGTCAAATATAAAATTGCTAGCTTCAATATTGCAGAAGTGACATTACATGAGCAATTTTTACCTATATATTTGACCTTGAAGGATGACCTTGACCTTTCACCACTCAAAATGTGCAGCTCCATGAGATACACATGCATGCCAAATATCAAGTTGCTATCTTCAATATTGCAAAAGTACTCATAAAATGAGCGATTTCGGCCACATATATTTGACCTCTGACCTTGAAGTATGACCTTGACCTTTCACCGCTCAAAATGTGCAGCTACATGAGATACACATGCATGCCAAATATCAAGTTGCTATCTTGAATATTGAAATATTGCAAAAGTGTACAGTACAGCCAAAGCGGAACAAACGTATTTCGCGATCCGCGGCGGCAAGGCGAAACGAGTCGATGCCGCGTCAGTCGTTGAAGCCGCGTCAGTATGCTGCGGCAAGTCGCATTTCGCCGCGAAACTTCGCAGATGTCCGCCGAGGCATGCCGCTATCCGCGACATGATGCCAAGTCGATGCGCATCATGAAATAAAAAATCTTTTTAAAATTATTAGTTACATGTCGTTAACAAATTTTGAAAGAACAATAATAATAATAATTAAAATCATAATAAATTTATTGTGCGCGGATTGTATTAGCATATACATGTAAGCATAGTTAATGTGTCTGTCCAATTAAGTTTGTTTCCCGCCCGTAGTGTATGTATTTCACACATTATTAAATTTAAGCTGAGAAAATTAGCAGTTTGAAGCCACATCAATAATCAAGACGGTGACGACGTATTTGTTGTTTTGTTAATTATCAGCTTATTATAACTATTGTTTGAATATGCGTATATAAACACGTTTTATTTTGTTCATATTATACAGTTAATATCGCTACTAATTTACCCGATAATCCCGTATATTCCAGTTTTAAAGCAAATGCTGGTAAATATTTACGATACACAAACATTCTCGATATTTCCTTAAGTATCAAATACATTTTGGCATTTGTTACTATATATAGAGATGATGAAATAACGTCTAATCAGGGCGCTTTTTTTCCACTGAAACGCGATTTACGCCTGACGTGATGTTCATGTATTTATACAACACAAAATACACCCAAACTTTCCAAACGAAGTTCTACATGTCTGCATAATTTTCGCGCGCTTTTTATGAAACAAAGGATATTTTAGCACTGTTTATTTGACGCTAGAATTTGTCAAAGGTCGCGTTAGCATTAAAATTCGGAAGAGTGTTTCGGATTACAAATTTAATAATGATAATCGAACGAAACATTAACAGTTGCGCGTAATTAATTATACGCTACACATACATGTATGTACATGTAGGTGGATATCTTTTCACTCGATCCGCCCAGAAGTATGCGGCGGATTTACTCCGCGAAAGTACGCGAGGTTAACACAGACTCGGCGTCGTTGCGCGGATCGATGCCGAGTGCCACAGCGATACGCCGCGTGAACACACGATTCGGCCGCCGCGTACTAATAATCTGGCAGTGGCGTAGCCGCTGATTATGTTTGTGCCGCGTTAGCTGTACTGTACATTAAATGAGCGATTTTGACCCATATATTTGACCTTTGACCTTGAAGGATGACCTTGACCTTTTACCACTCAAAATGTGCAGCTCCATGAGATACATATGCATGCCAAATATCAAGTTGATATCTTCAATATTGCAAAAGTTATTGCAAATGTTAAAGTTGGCGCAAACCAACCAACCAACAGACAGGGCAAAAACAATATGTCCCCCACTACTATAGTGGGGGACATAAAAATTAAGACTGTTTTAGCATTTCATAAAAATTTCAAGTATCAAAATGCGGGTTCAACCCTGGCAACATACTAGATACTCTCTCAAAAAGCCATTCACTTAAAAAAAAACTAGAGCTTTGAAACAGATGTGAAGAATACCTCCACATGAAGAGCGGATGAAAAGTACTTGAAATATGGAACACCATGCTGAATGTGTAAAATGCACCCGTGACCCCATGACCTAGGTTTTTGCCGGGCATTGTCCATGTTCGAACATGACCATGAACATGAGATCATCTAGATCAAACTTCTGACCGAGTTTGTTGAAGAGCGGATGATACGTACTTGCAATAGAGAGCGGACACCATACTGAATGTGTAAAACGCATTAAATGAACCCGTGGCCTAGTTTTTGGCCCGGCATGTATTATGTTCGATCATGGCCTAGAGATCATCTATATAAAACTTCTGACCAAGTTTGGAGATGATCGGAAGTAAACTTCTTCAATTAGAGAGCGGACACACTGCTCAATGTTTAAAACGACCAAAGTGATCCCTTAACCTAGTGTTTGGCCCGGCATGGCCCATGTTCAAACTAGGCCTAGAGATCATCTAGATAAAACTTGTGACTAAGATTCGTGAAGATTGCATGAAAACTACTTGAATTAGAGAACGGACAACATGCTGAATTTTTAAAACGCACTAAGTGACACCGTTACCTAGTTTTTGATCCCACATGACCCATATTCATTCTTGACCTAGACATACTCTAAATTCAACTTCTGACCAAGGTTTGATGAAGATTGGATGTAGACAACTTTAATTTGAGAGCAGACACTTAATAGGGACCAACCGACAAACAGACAAACCGATAGACAAGTTCACTCCTTTATACACCTCTTAAATAAAAGCTACCAACATCACTGATCCCCCTTCGTATTTCAATGTTCGTTTAAGAATCATAATAACAGTTGAAATGGAACCTGATTTTGTAAAGAGTAAAAAAGTCAGATATGTTGGTACCTGTTATTTGTTTGCTGTTGTTGTTGTTGTGGTTTTGAGTTTTAATATAACTCTAGATGTTAAATTTGACACTTTTGCATTTTCTTTACATTTCTGTATAAGATACAGTGGTTTGTGGCTGAACCCTTTAACTTAGTTACGATAAACTTGTCAATTAGTTTAAGAGCAGAAACCCCAGTTTGTATTGGGTTTTACCTATTGGGTATTTGTGATGAAAGCTTAATTGCTTCAAAAGTTTTAGGCTCTTAAGACTGGGTCTCCTGAATGCTTTGCCACAGTGGCCCCTTTTGCAATGGCAAGGTGACTTACCTATTGAGATGCAGAGTTTGATAATGTGAACATCACTCACTGGGCTTGAACTTGTGAGTATAAGGCCTCTGTGAACAGATAGAAAAACCTAAGGGCATCCCAGGAATGTGTCCTTGTAAACCAAATAATTCAATGCATTCTGAAATGGCATCAGTTATATAATAAGTCAATCAATGTTGTTTGAGTGAAAACAATATTTAAGAAATAAAGTATGTTTGATGGATCTTGATACAAAAAATTAATGAGATATACCACTAATCACTTGATACAAACATTTTATGTCCCTTTGGGACTTAAGGAAGGATGAAAGGATCGACATGGAGAATTACAGACAAGGACAAATTTGTATGCTCCCACCCCCACCGAGCCCTTTCAAGGCACTACAAATGGCAGCTATTATAAATAGTTTTCAATTACATAAATGATTTGTTTTAGTTAGCAGCCAGGACAGAGTTTTATCGATATTAAACACACACAAACTATTTTCATTGACATTTGGAGTAAAACACTACACATTATACATGGTAAATTACATTACCAACGTACCTTATTGACGAGGTAGTCTTGTCCCCTGGCCAAGAAAGTATGGAGCCCCGGATTCAGAGTGGCTGCATTCTGCGGGTAGTACTATTTGAACATTTGTCCCAAGGTCCTGGGCCAGGAGGTGTCCCTGGGCGTCTGGGCCCAGCTGACCAGAGAGCATGTTGTTTAGCTCGGTACGGATCTATGATTGCATAGGTTCCTGTAGGAACAGGCTCTTAAAACAAAATGCAGGATTTAATTAAATATTGAAAATAAATGAAGAAAATAATTTTTAAATGTGCTGAAGCCATTTAAATATTTTTTTACTAAAATTAAAGAGAATTCAACAATTAGATTAAAGCAGATATTTTAATTATGCAAGGAGAAAGTTTTGGTTCAAGGTTTGAATTTTGGCCCCAAAATAGACAAAACTATGTTCTGACCTTCTATGACTAAAACTGATATCAGATCAACTTTATTTATTATTTATTTACCAGGTTTGATCAATTTAAAAACGAATCATTCACATTTGATGTTAGGAGCTTTTCTTCAATCAGGCAGAAATAGGACTGATGTTAAGTGAATTATATGAGCCTCATTCTTGGAAAATAGGACCTAATGTATGTACAGTCTGCACAGGCTTATCTGAGATGACACTTTAATAGGACTAAATGTATGTGCAGTCTGCACAGGCTAATCTGGGATGACACTTAAATAGGACTTAATGTATGAACAGTCTGCACAGGCTAATCTGGGATGACACTTTAATAGGAATTAATGAATGTGCAGTCTGCACAGGCTAATCTGGGATGACACTTTAATAGCACTTAATGTATGCGCAGTCTGCACAGGCTAATCTGAGATGACACTTAAATAGGACTTAATGTATGTGCAGTCTGCACAGGCTTATCTGAGATGACACTTTAATATGACTTTATGTATGTGCAGTCTGCACAGGCTAATCTTGGATGACACTTTAATAGGGCTTAATGTATGAACAGTCTGCACAGGATATTCTGGGATGACACTTTAATAGGACTTAATGTATGCGCAGTCTGCACAGGCTAATCTGAGATGACACTTAAATAGGACTTAATGTATGTGCAGTCTGCACAGGCTTATCTGAGATGACACTTTAATAGGACTTAATGTATGTGCAGTCTGCATAGGCTAATCTGGGATGACACTTTAATAGGACTTAATGTATGTGAAGTCTGCACAGGATAATCTGAGATGACACTTTAATAGGACTTAATGTTTGTGCAGTCTGCACAGGCTTATCTGAGATGACACTTTAATAGGACTTAATGTATGTGCAGTCTGCACAGGCTCATCTGGGATGACACTTTAATAGCACTTAATGTATGTGCAGTCTGCACAGGTTTATCTGGGATGACACTTTAATAGGACTTAATGTATGTGCAGTCTGCACAGGATATTCTGAGATGACACTTTAATAGGACTTAATGTTTGTGCAGTCTGCACAGGCTAATCTGGGATGACACTTTAATAGGACTTGATGTATGTGCAGTCTGCACAGGCTAATATGGGATGACACTTTAATAGGACTTAATGTATGTGAAGTCTGCACAGGCTAATCTGGGATGACACTTTAATAGGACTTAATGTATGTGCAGTCTGCACAGGCTAATCTGGGATGACACTTTAATAGGGCTTAATGTATGTGCAGTCTGCACAGGCTAATCTGGGATGACACTTTAATAGGGCTTAATGTATGTGCACTCTGCACAGGCTAATATGGGATGATACTTAATATAAAGAAGTGAAACTCCAGCGTCTGGAGCAGTATTGCATTCTCATTATATACAATTAATTGGTCCTTTATTTAAGACAAGTGACCAATTGCCTTAAACAATACGAAACAGCCTAATACAAAACAACATACACACAAATAAGAATAAAGCTGGGAACTGTCAGTGCAAAGAATTGAGGGTTTAAACCAGTATTGGATCGCTCAACCTCACACTTGGCCCAGCAATATTCATGATATATATAAGTGTAAATAAAATGTAACCTCATAGCATTGTAACTCAAATTAAATAATAATAAAAGGGAATTTAAACACATTCAATTTAATTACCATTTAGTTACCTAATGGTAAAGAGACCAGAGCAACAGAGTTTTTTGAGGAACCGACGATGACATGAAATTACGATCAAGAATCAACTACATCCCTTATTTTGAGAAAAGATTTAAGAATTAGCATTATAAAGTTAATATTTGAGAAATTTAAAGCACATACATTAAGCCCCATACCACAGAGCATCGCTCAAATAATACTTGTTGTTCTTCTTGCTGCTGCCTCTGCGACCAGGCAATAGAAAGAGACTCCCGACGACAAAGTCACCACCCCAAACCTGGGAATTCCCGACTACTGTTGTTGAATGGTGTCAATCGCATACTGCTCTTCAGGCATAAGGTTCACATTATTCGAAAGCAACATATCGAGGTCAGTCGCATTAACAGACCAGTCTCGCAACGCCTGCTCTATCTGTTGGATCAGATCGTTTACGTTCGAGCGACTCGTACGGAACAATTTGTTGGTACCAAGCATCTAATTGTTGCTAAGCAACATCGAACCTTGGACGGAAGTCAAACTCACCAAGGCTCCGCTGTTGGAAGAGTTGATAGGAGGCGTGCTAGGCTGACGCAAGACATCTTCGTGCCGAATTTCTTCAGCAAGTTGTAGTATTTGTGCCCGAAGGAAGTCAGTATTGTCTTTGACTTTCACTTCAATGATGTTTTCATCTTGTTGGCTAATAATGTTTGCTGAAATGGAAAGCAAACTAAATTCAGATTTTTTAGTGACAAATGAATATGCGTTGCAACATTTTTTTTTCATACCTGCTTTTTTAGTGACCAACATTGCGTCTATAATTGATATTAAGGATTAATTTTTTACCAATTATAACTCAAAATAGCGTTGTATCAATGTGTTACGCGCACCAACGTGTATCAATGTGTTACGCGCACCAACGTTAAATTGAAATGTTGGGGGTTTTAAACGGCGAAGAATATATGGTAAAGTACAGTTTGTAGCAAGGTGTAATATTAATAAAAACAGGCATAACTTAATCAATTTGAAGTGTGAGACTGTACACCTTTAAATATGCATGTATGCAACTTTAAATGTGCTACTTTACAACTTAAATAACTTTAAATGTAAGACTACATAGTTCTCAGCAACTGTAAATGTTAGACAATACAACTTTAAATGTGACACTTTACAATTTAAAATGTGAGACTATGCATCTTTAAATGTGAGAGTAAATGACTTAAAAAGTGAGACTAAACAACTTTAAATTTGAGACAATACAATTCTTAATGTGACAATACACAACTTAAAATGTCAGATTGTACACCTTTAAATGTGATAGTATATTATATAACTTAAATACGTGAGACTAAACAACTTTAATGTAAGACAATACAATTGTATTACATATCATAAGAAACAATTGTTGTGAGTTGAATACATGACTGTAAGTGTATGAGTACTTGATCTTACATGTTTTGTCGATGGATTAGACAGAAATGTAGAAATACAGATGACCCTCTATGGTGAAGTCTGTCTATCTTGCTAACAAATATTTAAACATTGAGATTAAGTGCTATCAAGATTAATTGCACTAAGGTTCAACTTATAGAACTGAATAAGGGACTTAACTCAATGTCGCAACCTGTTAAACAAATACATTTGTGGGCAAACCTTGAATTGAGAATATAAGCCAGTAATTAAGTAAAAGTATTAACTTGAGATTAGGAATGATGCTGACTTTCGGCCCCAAATTAAACAAAATAAATAACACTCTAAGGTCTCACCTGAAGCTCAAGAAGCTAAGATAACATGATGGCCTCGCTGTGAGTGCTATGGTCAAGTTTGAGGTCTCATCAACGTCGTTCAGAGTCAAAGTCCTTACTGGATCACACAACGAAACTGCTGTCATTTTTCAAAGCCTTTTCTAGCGTCGATTCTATGTGCTTTGGGGTTGGAGTGCGAAGTGCTCGTAACAAAACCGGACGTGTTTACTTTTAGCACCTTGTTTACAATATTGGGCGGAATTCACATTTGAGGCAAATCCCATGGGTGTATCGTGCCCTGGGTGTTTACAATGAAGTAGTTACTGCCTTTCTTTGTCAGCAACAGCATCTACTACTGTCCAAACTATAGACAGCAAAAGTATTCCGCTTGGAAAGCTTACACATGTGAATAAATCACTTCAATTTTAACAATTTCCATGACTTTCTCCAGTTCCTCGCTGAATTTATGTTTGTCCCATAAAGAATGGAACAAATTAATCAACTTTTTATTCTTTGTGATATTGGTTGTGATGTCATACGGCAGGAACTGACTGTTAGTGTTACCATAACTACTTCTATAACTCCTCGTGTCTGTCCCACTCTGGCACTTGAGCTTAACAAAACTACTAAGTCTCGAGTGTTGAAAACTCGACACGGACATTGCGGTTGTTGAGTACAGCGCTTGAAAACTCGATATTCTCAGAATTTTTTGCAGAATGGAATTGTTTAACTATGATGACCCTTTGAGGCCAGAGGTCCGGTTGGAAGAGCTAGGGGTCAGGGGGGGGGAAGGATCGTCCTGGACTGTGGATTCTTCAGGCAGACTGGTGCTCTTGGGCAAACTCGATATCAATGCTGGTGCTCTTCTGAAAACAACATCAGCACAGTGGGCGGTATGTACTAGTAACAAATGTTAATACTACAATCTATAACAAACTATGCCTTTTTATTGGATGTGAAGGTTTTCAACAGAAAAACTTTATTCAAATAAATTTCTAATCTGGCATTTGATTGGTTCCTTGTAATCAATAGCACAAATATTAATATAAACAAGAGCTGTCACCATAGGATTACTTATGCCCCCTATAAACGCTTGATAGAAGTTATGAGCTTTTTTTGAAACTAAACGCATATTTTGTCACCTAACCGCGGACCCTTACTTCAAGATCAAGGTCACAAGGGTCAAAATGTTTGTGCGTATGGAAAGGCCTTGTCCATATACACATGCATACCAAAAATGAAGGTTATATCTCAAGGGACTTCTATGAAGTTATGAGCATTTTTCGAAACCTAAACGCAGATTTCGAAACCTAAACGCGGATCCTTAGTTCAAGGTCAAGGTCACAGGGGTAAACATTTTTGTGCATATGGAAAGGCCTTGTCTATATATAAACATGCATACCAAATATGAAGGTTATATCTCAAGGGACATAGAAGTTATGAGCATTTTTCGAAACCTAAACGCAAAGTGTGACGGAAAGACGGACAGTCCGATCACTATATGCCCCCTTTTCTTTGAAAGGGGGCATACTTAAACCATTTCGTATTGAAACATTGTTGGCTAATGTTATACTAACCTGTGAATTCAAAATTATAATTTTCACTAAACTTTCGGAGATGTTATTTTATAAGCCAATATGCGGCTCATCAATAATATTAATTTTTGTCCCTTATAAGCATGTGTCGTCCACATAAGCTAATCAGGTAAGACTAGACTTGACTAGACTTGATTTTTGTAAACGAAAAAACCCTCTGAAGAGGAAAGTGTTGTCCCTATTAGTCTGTGCGGACTGCGCAGACTTATATGGGATAACAATTTGAGTACATGCATTAAGCCCCATTTTCCTACAGCATGGGTCATTTATATTTTTTTGCCAGTTCTTTCCTGCATATTAACAACAAAAAATAATGGAAAATTAACTTATAAACAATGTAATGTTTTCTAATAGTACTTATTCAATTAATCACCTAGCTTTTACAAAACCACAAAGGTGTTATATTGTAAATATATGTTGCAATAAATGAGAGGCAAAATTGAACATTCAGGATTAATATCTGCCCAAAGTTGCAAAAACACACACAAATTTGGACCATGCATTTACAGATCTTTGATTGTTAAAATCTGTTTGAATTAACAATAGACATAAATACAAAAGTTAATCAACAGATAACAAACAGTGGTAGACATAATTAGACAGTAACTAAAGGGCAACAACTCACTGCTTGTGCAGATCTACAGCATACAAGGAAATGCTTTAAATCTGTACTTTATAAAGAAGGAAATAAATGGCTGTTCACAATTTCACATTCACCTGGGAGTAAAATTCTGTTACAGGCTATTTGCCCTGACCAGCTTGCAAAACTAGTTTACCGTATAATGTACAAAGGAAAAAAAGCACCCCCCCCCCCGAGTCATGTCCCTTTCATTTCACACGGTTAACTTTTGCAAAAACAGGGGTTGCCCATTCTGATATTTGCCCAGAGCAAAATTTAAGCCACCAAATCAAACTGGAAACTGGATTTTAACAACCCTGATCTTGTAAACTCATTGATATACGTTGGCAAAAATTATCGGGCATTTCAAAAAATGACTTTAATATGGACATGTAAATTTGTGGATTTTTGATTTTGGCAGAAAAGGAATTTGCAATGGTTATTTTGTTATGTATGTGAGTTAAATTTGTGTATCAGTAAATTCATGAAATCAACATTTATTAATGTCCCACAAATAATAGCGATTTTAAAATTCATATTCCATATTTTTTGCGAAAAGTGTTTGTAATGCTAACCTGAGATGACAATTTTTGCCTAGAATTGATTTTTGTTTAGAAGAAATTTCGTTTAAACAAAAAAGTCCTCAAAAGCAGAAAGTATTGTGCGCACTGCACACGCTAACATGTGGATGGAACTTAAAATGCATTAAGCCCCCTTTTCCCAGAATGATGCTTACTTTGAAACACATTTTGAAATTCTGTGTTACTGAGGTTTGGAAAGCATCCAGCTGAAGAAGGGTTTGAGTTATTGATCCTCAAGTAAAATAAGTCATTTTATGTTATGTGAAATTATATCCTTTTTGTCCAATTCATCTTTAGCATTCTTAATACACAGCCTGGTACACTGTCAAATCATTATTATTAGTGGGACATTATTTGGTGTTGATTTTAAGGGTTGACATTTCCACAAATTTAACACAAACACATTAGAAAATAACTGACACAAATTCCTCATGTATTTTTTCCAAACTGAGAAATCCACGCATTCACTTGTGAGTCTATGAAAGTCTGTTTTAACCAGGAATGTTCATACTGACAAAAACAAATGGTTCACAAGTTACAATAAATTACAGAGGATATTTTACCTCATGTCAATTTATACTTTTCTTTCCCACCTCATTTCTTTTTGGCATTCTTAATACATATGAAATACACAAGCAGGCCTTTTCCTGGCACATTGATGGGTCTGTTAAAGGGAACCATAACCAAATTTTTTTTTAGATAATTGCCATAAGCTTATTATATCTCAATTATGTTTCAATAAGATCTAAAACAAAAGCTGTCACCATAGGATGACTATGCCCCCTATAAACGCTTGATAGAATTTATAAGCTTTTTACGAAACCTAAAAGCAGATTTCGAAACCTAAACGTGGACCGGACCCTAAGTTCAAGGTCAAGGTCACAGAGGTAAAAAATTGTGTGCATATGAAAAGGCCTTGTCCATATACACATGCATGCCAAATATGAAATAGCTATCTGAAGCGACGTAGAAGTAATGAGCATCTTTCGAAAACCTTAACGCAAAGTGTGACAGACAAACTGACGGACAGTCTGATCACTATATGCCCTCCTTCGGGGGCATAAAATGTATAGAACTGATTTTATTATTATAATTTGAAGTCAGGAGTTTTTCTGCCTACTTTGGGAAAAGGAGTCTGACCAAATTGGGAATTTTTTATCGACAAAATTGCCCATTTTAGGAATTTTTGTTTCATGAAACGGCTCATTTGGAAAAAAAATTGAATTGATCATGCTTAAAAATAAGTCTGGGGTTTAACAACTTTCTTTATATAAACACATGCAAAACAAACACTGCCCAAACACAAGTTACAGCAACATTTTTGACCGAGCTAAAATAGAGCCATGGGTATTTCATACTTTAATGTATTAAATGACGATTGAACTACAACTTTCTTACAAGGCTCTGAACATTCAGTTGCCGATTTTGTGATTGACGGCCCTGGCATTACTTCTGTTGCTGTTACATTTTGCTGCGTATCGTCTGAGCCTGTCTGTTCAGGGTTACTCGCGGCAGTAATTTCGGAAGATTCTGAGCATTTCGAAAACATCAATGATATCGTTACACATCCTTTTAGCGTCTATTTTTTTCGTACTTTTTAAATGTAATTTTTACTATTGTGCGAAGCAATGATTGAAAATAAGCGTCTACAGATATAGTATAGAATGTGTATTGTGCGGCTCTATATACTCTTTTGTATAATGCGGAACAGTTCGAACGTCATTGCTGAGAGTAAATGTACTGGCAAATACACCATAAAATCTGTGTCACTAAAGGTTTTATTACGTCGTAAATGAAGGGAAGTCACTCTTTTGATATAAATTATGTTAACTTTTTACGATTTTGAAAGATTTTATTTTTTTGGAATTGGGAAAAATGCAATCAAAATTCTATTGGGAACGGGTCCGTTTGCTTTGGGAATGCCTCCGTTTCCCGGAGGCGCAGACAGTGCTGAAAAACCCCTGGAAGTATTAGAAAGAGTAATATAAAATTATTATTCCCAAATCAATGTATTTTTCATGCGAAAAAATTCACTATCCAAAAAAAGAATTTTTGCCCAAAATGGCAAAGAAAACACCTGACAAATAAAGCATCTATTCTACCTTCTGCATATTCAGGTCATTCTTGTCCACCACATCCTCAGCATCTTTGTCCGGACTCAGAAGCGACTGGAGCAGCAGATTAGCTGTTTTTCTTGTATGTATACTTAGGATTCACACACATTTATATAAAATCAATAACAAATGTTCAACAGCATAAAACAAAGTAAACTATATATGGCGCGCCAGAGGCTGACACGTATCACCATGCCGCATGTTTGACCAGGGAAAGCCCCAGGGTTGGTAATGGGGCTATGCACAGTTGAGATTGACTGTATAGTCATAAATGATATTCAGTATAAATTTGAAGTAAATCTGTGTGGAAATGAAGAAGTTAATCTAAAATAACCTAAAAAATGAGTAAAAATATGTGACCCGGCCCCACCACAACCCCCATAACTTTTGATCCAGGGGTCAGATCAAAATTCCAAATAATACACTGTCGCACATATGCTCATAGCTACTATGCATGTAAGGTATGGTTTTAGTGCTAACAGTGTAGGAGAAGATAGTGGCCAGGACGGACGGACAGACGGAGATAACCACATAATAGATTTCGCAATCT
Organism: Dreissena polymorpha; assembly: GCF_020536995.1. Lineage (NCBI taxonomy): Eukaryota > Metazoa > Mollusca > Bivalvia > Myida > Dreissenidae > Dreissena > Dreissena polymorpha. The sequence goes on along the minus strand of NC_068355.1, from coordinate 31,510,071 downwards.
AAGCGTTGACCCTAAGTTCAAGGTCAAGGGATAAAATTTTATACGCGCATGGAAAGGTCTTGTCAAGATACACATGCGTACCAAATATGAAAGCAATATCTGAAGGGACACAGATGTTATGAGCTTTTTTTGAACCGCGGTCGCAGATTTCGAAACCTGAACGCGGACCCAAAGTCCAAAAATTTAATGTGCATGTAAAGGTTTTGTCAAGATACACATGTGTACCAAATAAGAAAGCAATATCTGAACGGACACAGTAGGAATGAGTCTTTTGCGAATCGTGGTCGCAGATTTTGAAACCTGAACGCTGACCTCAAGATCAAATTAAAGGTCACAGGGGTCAAAAGTTATATGCGCATGGAAAGATGATGTCCAGAAACACATGCATACCAAATATGAAAGCAATTTCTGAAAGGACACTGTAGTTATGAGCATAATTCGGATCGCGGTCACAGATTTCAAAATCTGAAAGTCGACTTCAAGGTAAAGATGAAGGTCACAGGGAGGGGTAAAATGTTCTATGCTCATGGAAAGGTGTTGTCTAGATACACATGCATACCAAATATGAAAGCAATATCTGAAGGGACATAGTAGTTATGAGCCTTTTTCGAATCGCTGTCGCAGATTTCGAAACCTGAAGGTGACCTAAAGTTAAAGGTCAAGGTCACAGGGGTAAAAAATTGTATGCGCATGGAAAGGTCTTGTCTAGATACACATGCATACCAAATATGAAAGCAATATCGGAAGGGACACAGTAATGATGAGCCCTTTTGGAATCGCGGTCGCAGATTTCAATACCTGAAAGCTGACCCTAAGTTCAAGGTCAAGGTCAGAGGGGTAAAAAATTGTATGCGCATGGAAAGGTGTTGTCTAGATACACATGAATACCAAATATGAAAGCAATATCTGAAGGGACACAGAAGTTATGAGCCTTTTACAATTGGGGATATAGGAAAATCTCTGACGTGGCTCCACCCCAACCCCCATAACTTTTGACCCAGGGGTCAGATCAAAATTCTGTCACTGTCATCGCCGCACATATCCAAATTATTTAGACAAGTTTGGACAATTTATATTTATAACGAGTTCTGGGAACACATTTTTCATTAACATGGTCAAAGATCTAACAGTCACTTTTGAGTTAAGCAGAGATATTCACTGCTGGAATGTGTTCATTTGTGAAAAAATGCAGCAGTTTAATTTAATCAATTGAATATTTAAAACTAATTCAGATTGAACTTTCTTTTGTCATTGGCAAGTCTTGAGGTTTGTGAAGTTAAAATAATATTTTCACAAGTGGCGCAGCCATGAGTGAAAACATATATTTTCTATTATAACGAGTGAATTAAAATCGATATTCCACCAAATCCAACACATTTCCTTTTTGTTTTATGCTTTATTTCACCATTTATATACATTTTTAAGAGTTTAACTAAAGAATTTCGTTGGGATAATGACGCCATTTCGTAAAAAAAATGACGTCATTTCACAGTTAACAGTGAAAATTATCAATAATTTTCACTGTTTGAAACGGTTTTAATTCACTGATATTTCTCTATAAACCACCAGAAAGCATAAATAAATAATCCAAACTATTTAAATTGAAATTTGGAGTAAAACATTGCCCATTATACATGATAAATTACAGTACCGATCAACCTTGTGTATGAGGTCATCTTGGCCCCTGGATGGGACAGATTGAAGCCCGAGGTTAAGACTGGCTGCATCCTGGGGGTAGGACTAGAGCATTTGCCCTAAGATCCTGGGCCAAGAGCCCATCAACCCCACGCACAGGAAGTGTCCCTGGGCGTCTGGGTCCAGCTGACCAGAGAGTATGGTGTTCAGCTGGGTACCGATCCATGATTGCATGAGGTCCTGTAGGAAACAGCTTGTGAAACAAATTCCAGAATAAAACAATAATGTTGAAAATAAATTTATAAAAAAATTGTAAAATGTTCTGAAGGCGTTAAAATAATTGTTTTACTTAAATAGAATTTAACAATCATATTATAGCGAATGTTTTTAGGCAATCAAAACATTTTGGTTCAGGGCTAAATTTCAACCAAAAAATAAACTATGCCCTAATTTCTATGATATAAACATATATCAGATCAACTTTCCTATTTATTAACCAAGTTTGATCAATTTAAAAACAAAGAATACACATTTGATGTTAGGAACTTTTCCTTAATCAGCCAGAAAAAGTACTGATGTTAAGTGAACTATATGGGTTGCATTCTGGGAAAATAGGACTTAATGTATGTGCAGTCTGCACAGGCTTACTATGGGATGATTTTTTAAGCACAAACATTAAGCCCCATATCCCTGACCACAGCTAAAATACTACCTGCTGTTCTTGTTGCTGCTGCTGCGACCGTGCCATATGCAGAGATGAAGCGAGTCCCGACACCTAAGTCACCAACCCAAACCCGGGAATTCCCGACAACAACTGTTGTTGAATGGCGTCAATCGAAGACAGCTCTCCTAATGAGGTTCACATAATCATTATTCGAGAGCAACATATTAAGGCCAGTCACATTTACGGACGAGTCAATCAACGCCTGTTCTATCTGATGGAACAAATTGTTTCAGTTTGAGCATCTCTACAACTGAAAATTAGAGACTCTACAATTTAACATGTGCGACTATACAATGTTAAATGTGAGACTGTTTTAAGCTTTAAATCTGAGACACAACAACTTTAAATTTGACACAATATAACTTCAAATGTATGACAATACACCTTTAAATCTAAGACTACACAACTTTAAACAAGAGACTGAACAACTTTAAATGTGAGACAATACAAGGTTTAAAAATTTGCCACTATACAACTTAACATGAATGACTGTACATTCAAAATGTTAGACTATACAATTTTAAATGTGAGACTTCTAAAAACATTTAATCTGAGGCTATACACCATTAAATTTGACACCGTACAACTTCAAATGTATGACTATACGCCTTTAAATGTGAGACAATACAACTTTAAACGAGAGTCTTAAAAACTTAAAATGTGAGACCATGGTAATTAAGTAGTGATATTGATTTCAATGATTTAAATGGCCTCCTTTTGTAGGACAGACCTTCTAGATACTGGTGTTATCATCAGGATATAAAGCAATTTTGCAAACATCCAGGCTCTCATTGAAATAATAATCATATCAAATTATATGTGAAATAAACAACATAAACATTTTTTTTTTATAAAACAAACTACTTCAAAATTGTAATACAAATAAGTGAAATAAGTAAATTAAGCCATTTGTTTTAAATAAAGACTTCAAATGTGATAAAACTAGGTGCTAGCTTTGTGCTGAGTCTATTATAACCATTTTTGAAATTGGGTCATAGCCTGTTGGATTGGGAAAAACCTGGATATTTTGACTAAAATTGGAATATTGGGGTTTATTTTTTGCTTACAAATACTTAAAAATCGAAAATCAGTACCATCAAATTTAATGTATTAATTTAACTTAAGTTCAATTTATATAGCTGAATCAGGAAATACACTCAATGTTGCGACCGATTAAACACAATTTTTGTTGGAAAACCTTCAATTGGGAATGACAGCCAGCTATTATGGAAAAATATAGATGTTTGGAGATAAGGGCTGTGGCTGAATTATTGGCCCCAAATTTAACCAAATAACATCTGACACTCAAGAAGCTGAGACGACATGCTTACCTTGCTGATATTACTAAGGCCCGAGTTTGAGTTCTGACTAACTCGGTTGAGAGTCGAAGTGCGTACTGGACGACATTACAAAACTGCTGTCATTTTTCAAAGCCATTTTTCTATTCTCGATTCAATACAATTGCCAAGTGCTCGTAACAAGGCTAGACATGTTCACATTTTGCACCTTGTTTACAATCTTGGGCGCAATTTGCGTCTGAGGCATGCCCCATTGATGTATTGTGCTCTGGGTGTTCACAGCCGAGTCATTACTGCCTTTCGTCATCAGCAACAGCGTCAAAAGCTTTATGTTCCCTTTGGACAGTTAAGACGCCTGAGAGGACAAACCAAGACGGTCCGTAACGCTACTACTGTCCTAACTATCAACAGCAGAAATATCTTCTTTGGAAAGCCTACACTTCTGCATTAATCGCTTCAATTGTTCCTTGATTTTTTGTCCCGTTCCTCGCTAAATGTGTGTTTGTCCCATAACGAATGGAACAAGTTATTCAACTTCTTATTCGTCGTGATATTCGCAGTGATGTCCAACAGCAAGAACTGACTGTTGATTGAGCATTACCATAACTACTGATATAACTCCTTGTGTCTGTAACACTCTTCCCACTCAGAAACTCAAGCTAAAATAAAAACTACTCAGGCTCGACAGTGGATAACTTGACGTGGACATTGCGGTTGATGAGAACAGTGCAAGAAAACTGGATGTGTTCAGAATTTGAGGCTGGAGGTCTTGGGGGAGGAGATATGGATCAGGGTAGGGGAAGGGTTGTCCTGGGCTGGGGCTCATGCATGCCAGACTGGTGCTGTTGTTGGGCCAACACAATATCAATGCTGGTGCTCTCCTGAAAACCAACAACAGCACAATGGGTAATATGAACTTGTAATAAATGTTTATATTACAATCTATTACAAACTATGCTTCTTGGTTGGCTGTGCAGGTTTTCATTAGCAAAACTTCATTCCCATGAATTTCTTATCTGGCGTTTCATTGGTCCATAGTCCTTTATAGCCTAAACATTGATACATGTACAGCTTTTCGTATTAAAACATTAAAAGTGTTGGCTAATGCTATACTAACCTGTAAATTCATAATTATTATTTTCCCTTAACTTGCAGAGATGTAATTTCATAAGCCAATATGCCGCTCATCAATATCTGAAAGTGTCGTCCCAGATTAGCATGTTAAGTCAACATAATCAGGGAGGACACTTTCTGACTAGACTGGATTTTTATAATGAGGATATTTCTGTTCAACCAACATACCTTTAAGGATATTTCTGTTCAACCAACATACCTTTAAGGATATTTCTGTTCAACCGACATACCTTTAAGGATATTTCTGTTCAACTGACATACCTTTAAGGATATTTCTGTTCAACCGACATACCTTTAAGAGAAAAATGGTGTCAATGATAAGCCTGTGTGGGCTGCACAGGCTAATCTGGTTCAACAATGCATTAAGCTCCTATTTTCGAACAGCACAGCTTATCTATCTTTTTAGCTAGTTTTTTCCATTGAGAAAAATTTATACTCATCTTGTTAAAAATCTCATATATTTCAATTGTTCTAATGCGTTTAATCACTTTACTTTTACTTTGCTTTCACATTTGTTTTATTGTTAATACATGTTTCAATCAATAATGTCTTCCCAAAGTTGAAAAAAACACATTGTTTCTACTATTCCTTTACAGATCTTTGATTGTTTAAATCTGTTTGAATTCAAACTGGACAACAGTTCCAAAGTAAATCAACATGTAACAAAAGTTGTAAGACATAATAAAAAAAAACAAAAAACAAGAGATGTGTTCGTCCAAAAAAGAATGCCCCCTATTGCGCGTCTTTGATTTATTTTTTATTTTTTTGACCTTTGACCTTGAAGGATGACCTTGACCTTGAACTTTCACCACTCAAAATGTGCAGCTTTATGAGATACACATGCATGCCAAATATCAAGTTACTATCTTCAATATTAAAAAAGTTACGGCAAAGTTAAAGTTTTCGGACGGACAGACGCCATACATTTGACATTTTACCTTGAAGGATGACCTTCACCTTCACCACTCAAAATGTTCCGCTCCATGACATACACATGCATGCCAAATATCAAGTTGCCATCTTCAATAGTGAAAAAGTTATGGCCAATGTTAAAGTTTTTGGAGGGATGGACAGACGCCATATATTAGACATTTGACCTTGAAGGATGACATTGACCTTCACCTTTCATCACTTAAAATGTGCAGCTCCGTGAGATGCACATGTATGCCAAATATCAAGTTGCTATCTTCAATATTGAAAAGGTTATGGCCATTTAATTTTTCAGACGGACGGACAGACTGACTAACATACACACATACACAAATGCTGACATACTTACACACTGACAGACAGTTCAACTGCTATATGCCACCCTGCATAAAAACATTTGGACTAAGTTTCATCAATATTGAGCCACACATATGGCCTCTAAAGTGTTACATGTAACACTGATTTCATATGATTAAAACATATGTGATCTTGTAACAACAAGGCTTGTTGAAGGATTCATGTGACCCAGGTGTGAAATTGCCTAGATATTGTCTAGGACCAATCAGACCAAGTTTAATCAATATTTTATCAACAATCAGGCTTCTAGCTTAGTAACAAGCTTAACATAGGGTGATCACAATTGCTTTTAGAATCATGTGCTCAAGTGAGCTAAAGCAGATCTGTAAATGTGTTGCAGCACATATCACTTTTGAGTCTTTTGGGGTCAATAGCCATATGGAAAATTCCTGATACACTCAATAAAACGCGACTAACACCACTTAACTATCATGTGATTTTGTTGACTATTAAAACTAGAGCTTTGTCAAAGAAGTGAGCCCCACATGCGGCATCGAATTGACACAGAATATTTTGCATGTTTTCTTCACAAAAAATAGCAGACACCATGCTCAATGTTTAAAAGCACTTAGTGGCAATGTGACCTAGTTTTTGACCCGGCATGGCCCATGTTCAAACTTGGCCTAGACATCATATAGATACAACTTCTGACCAAGTTTGGTGAAGCTTGGATAAAAACTACTTGAATTAGAGAGCGGACACCATGCTCAATGTTTAAAAGCACTTAGTGGCAATGTGACCTAGTTTTTGACCCGGCATGGCCCATGTTCAAACTTGGCCTAGACATCATATAGATACAACTTCTGACCAAGTTTGGTGAAGCTTGGATAAAAACTACTTGAATTAGAGAGCGGACACCATGCTCAATGTTTAAATGCACTCAGTGACCCCGTGACCTAGTTTTTGACCCGGCATGATACATATTCAAACTTGAACTAGACATTGTCTAAATACAACATCTGACCAAATTGGTGATGATCGGATGAAAACCACTTAACTTAAAGAGCGGACACTGAATACAGACCGACCGACAGACTGACCGGCAGACCGACAGACAAGCTCACTCCTATATACCCCCTAAACTTCATTTGTGGAGGTATAATTATAATCACATAATTTATAGATTATAATTGGTCATTAAAGTTGAAAAACGGATATCAATAAAGAAACAATCATGTTATGCAAAGCTACAAACATCACTGGCCCCACTTATGTATCAATTGTAGTTTTAGAACCATAATTACAATTGATATAGAACCTGTTTTTGAAAATAGTTTAAGAGCCAGATATGTTGGTACCTGCTGATAAATGGCTCGTTTGTTGTTGTTGTTTTTAGCTTTAATATATCTCTAGATGTTCAATTTTAAATGCAAATTTGAGGGTTAAGCTTGACACTTTCGCATTTTCTTCACTTTTCTATATACGATACAAAAGTTTGTCTCTGAACTTTTAAACTGAAATACGATTAACATGCCAATAAATGGAAGAGCAGAAACCACAGTTGGCATTTGGTTTAACCTATTTATTAAAGTATGATTGCATCTAAAGTCTTAGGCTATTAAGAGTGGGTCTCTTGAAAGCATTGCCACAGTGACTCCTTTTGCAATGGCAAGGGCACTTACCTATTGAGATGTAGGGGTTAAGTTGTAGTTGGGGACATTTCTCTCTGGGCCTGAACTTGTGAGTATAAGCCTCTGTGAACAGATAAAATGGTCTTAGCGCCTCCCAGAAATGTGTGCCTGTAAACCAAATAATTCAATGAATTCTGAAATAGCATCTGCTATGTTGAAAGTCAATGCAGTTGGTTTGATTAAATAAATGCTCAAATATTGCCTTCTATATATGTACTCTTTATACAAACAGTGTTCATCCCTCTGGAGCTTATTAAGTTATGTGCAAAACCAAAAAAGTGTTATTTAAATTTTTTAAGTTAGTAGCATGGAGTTTAATCAACACGTGCAAATAGGAGTACACACCTGCATATTATACACGGTAAATTACAGCCCAAATATACCTTGTGGATGAGATAATCTCGGCCCTTAGGCAGGAAAGTTTGAATCCCCAGGTTTAGACTGGCTGCACCCTGCGGGAAGGATTCGTTTAGCATTAGCCCCGAGGTCCTGCGCCAAGAGCCAACTACCCTCGATGCACAGGAAGTGTCTCTTGGCGTCTGGGACCAGCTGACCAGAGAGCCTGTTGTTAAGCTGGGTACCAATCAAGTATTGCATCAAGTCCTGACAACAATAAATTGATATTTAGGATATTGCAATTGATTGTACACCAATAACAACTCAGAATAGGGTTGTATCAATGTTTAACGCACATCAACTTGAAATTGAAAGTTAGGGGTTTTAAACCTCAAGGAATACATGGTAAAGTACAGTTTGTAGCAAGGTGTAATACTTATTTTTTTAAATCAAAAACAGGCCTTACTTGAGCAATTTAGAATGTGAGACTGTACACCTGTAATTATGCAATATACAACTTTAAATGTGATAATAAACAACTTTAAATGTAAGACTACATAATTTTAAATGTGATACTCAGCAACTGAAAATGTGAGACAATACAGCTTTAAATGTGACACTGTACAGCTTAAAGTGTGAGACTGCACACCTTTAAATGTGACAGTTTATAACTTATACGTGAGACTAAACAACTTTAAATGTGAGACAATTAATACAACTGTATGACATATAATAAGAAACAATAGATGTGAGTTGAATACTGAAAGTGTATGAGTACTTGATCACACACGTTTTATCTATGGATCAGACAGAAATACAGATGAACGTCTACCGGTATATTGAATTCAGTCTATGACACTCTATCTTGCAACCAGGGTTTGTACTAATTTAACTAGTAATTATTGCCTATTCTGGTTAAAACTATTCTCTCTAGGTGATTTTAATTGATACTTCTAGCAACTGGTGCTGAAATTGTGTGCATAAGGACATGAAAGCAATATAGTGCTATTGTTTTGACAACATCCGGGCTCTAATTTGAATAACAATCATATCCAATTAAATGTGAAATAAATAATTTATATAACTCCAACTTCAAAATAGTAATGAAAGTTAGTGAAATAAGCAAATTACACAAGTTATTCTTATCAAAGACTCTAAAATGTGCTAGAACTAGTGGCCAGCTCTACGCAGAGTTTATTTTAAACATTTTTGGATTGGGACAATTCGGAAAAAATCATGCTGTTTTGAATGAAATTGGGATAATGGTTGTTGTTTTTGCTAAAAAATTAAACATTGAGAATAAGTGCTACCTATATTAATTGCACTAAGGTTCAAGTTATAGAGCTGAATAAGGAAATGAACTCAATGTTGCAACCTATTAAAACATTTTTTGGGGGCAAACCTTGAATTGAAAATTTTAGCTAGTAATTATGGGAAAATAGAGACTTTTTGAGTCTAGGAGTGGAACTGAATTTTGGCTCCAATTTCCACAAAATAAATAATACTGTAAGGTCTCACCTGAGGCTCAAGGAGCTGAGCTGATATTGCTAAGGGCTGAGTTTGAGTTCTGATTAACATCGAGTTGAGAGTCGAAGGGCGTACTGGACCACACAACACAACTGCTGTCATTTGTCAATGCCTTCTCTAGCCTCGATTCAATACGAGGCCTATGGGCTCGGAGTGGGAAGTGCTCATAACAAAGCTAGACATGTTCACATTTTGCGCCTTGTTTATAATCTTTGGCGGAATTTGCGTCTGAGGCATGCCCCAAGGATGTATTGTGCTCTGGGTGTTCACAGCCAAGTCATTACTGCCTTTCTTCGTCAGCAAATGCGTCAGAAGCGTGTTCTCTTTGGACAGTTTACACGCCTGAGAGAACAAACCGAGACGTCCGTAACGCTATTACTGTCAAAACTATCAACAGCAGAAGTATCTACTTTGGAAAGCCTACACTTCTAAATTAATCGCTTCAATTGTTCCTTGATTTTTTGCCCTGTTTATTGCTGAATTTCTGTTGGTCCCATAATGAATGGAACAAGTTATTCAACTTTGTATTCTGTGATATTCTTTGTGATGTCCCAGAGCAAGCACACTGGCTGTTAGTTTTACCATTTCTACTGCTTATATTTAACAAAACTACTCGGGCTTGAGTGTGGAAAACTTGACCAGGACATTGCGGTTGTTGAGAACAGTCCGTAAAAACTTGACGTTCTGAGAATTTCCTGCAGAACAGAATTGTTCAACGATGCTGATCCTTTGAGGCTGCAGGTCAAAAGTGAGGAGTTAGTGGTCAGGGGAGGGGAAGGGTCGTCCTTGACTGGATCTCCTGCATGCTGGACTGGTACTGTTGCTGGGCCAGCTCAATACCAATCTGGTGCTCTCCTGAAAACAGCACAGTGGGTGATATGAACGTGTAACAAATGTTTATATTACAATCTACAACAAACTATGCCTCTTGATTAGATGTGAAGGTTTTCAACAGCAAAAATTCATTCTCATGAATGACTTATCTGGTATTTCATTGGTTCCTTGTCCTGAATAGCATGAACATATATACAATTAAACCATTTCACATTGAAACATTAAAAGTTTTGGCTATTGCTATACTAACCTGTAAATTCATAATTATAGTTTTTGTTAAATTTCAGAGATATAATTTCCTAAGTCAATATGCAGCTCATCAATATAAGGAAGTGTCGTCCCAGATTAGCATGTCCACATAAGCTAATCAGGGAAAAAACTTTCTGACTAGACTGAATTTTCATAAAGATGATTCTTCTTTTCAACCAAAAAATACCTTTGAAGAGGAAAGTGTTGTCCCTTATTAGCCTGTGCAGAATGCAGAATGCACAGGCTTATCTGGGACAACAATTTAAAAAAGCCCCATTTTCCACAGCAAGGCTTATTTATCTTATTTATCTTTTTAGCCATTTTTTCCAGCATAACAAGACCAAGGAATGGAAAATTATATTGTTAAATTAATTTAATATTGTTTGAGTGCACCCATTCTTTTAATCACTTTACTTTTACAAAGCATTCATATATGTTTTACTTTAATATATGTTTCAATAAGTGGGAGGCAAAAACTAAATAAAAATGTCTTCCAAAAGTTGCAAAAACACACATACATTTTTTACCATGCCTTGAAATGTCTTAGCTTGTTAAAATCTGTTTAAATTCACAATAGAAAACATATCCAAAGTAAATCAATATCCAACAAATTAAATGTTCAGTTTCAGTGCTCATTTCATTATTCCACTAGCATATAAGGAAGCGCCTATTATGGTGTACTTTATAAAGAAGAAAAGACAATCTGTTCAGTATTCACATACACCTGGGAGTAAAATTAAGTTACAGGCCACTTGCCCTTAATTACTTCTAGCTGATAACACTACTTTGCTCTTACTTTGATGACGCCCACAAATCCAAATTTTTACAGTAACCAATACCAAGACATGAATTGTTTCTAAGTAAATTGAAAACATTAACTTTGTTTCATATGTTTAGGGAAAATAAAAGTTTCAGTAAAAATATTACCCAAACGCCCTCAAACACAAATCATATACATGTAACAGGGCTTGGTTTGTCTCATCTTTGTGAAGCGTTTCAGCCCACTCATTTTAAATTTGTTAAAGTTGTGAACAAATGAGGAGCAAACTCCTTAAAATTTCCAAAATTTGAGTCACAAACTTGTTTTAATTGTGAAACTTTGAGTCAAGAAATTCTCAAATTTGTCAAAAATGGCCATTCGGAGGAAAAATAGCCCTGAATCATGCTCTTTGAAGACAGACTTATATTGAATACCTCTTCAAAACAGGCCCTGAATGATAAAACCGAGCAAAATAAGATTAGTCACCAATTCAAGCTGGAGACTGGAGTGTTACACGCCTGATCCTGGAAAAATATTTATACTCGGCATGACAAATCAAGGTTTTAAAAAAAAATAACTTTTTGGTGGACACTTTAATATGTGGATTTTGTATTTTCGAAAAAAGGAATTTGCCCTGGGCGGTTTTGTTATGTGTTTGAGCTAATTTCATGGATCAGTAAGCCCCACAAAATCAACTTTAAATAATGACCCACAAATAAAAATGAATTTACAGTTCATAATCAACATGTTTTTTAAAAATGTGTTTGTGTTTGACTAGATTTATTTTATTTGTTTTTAATTTAAATTCAGACTTAACTTGAGTCTTATTCTGGGACAACTGGGCTTAATGAATGTATATAATGTGCTCCCACATTAGCCTGCGCAGTCCTCACAGGCTATAACCTGAGACGACAATTTCCACCAAGACTTGATTTTTGTTTGGAAGAAATTCCCTTAAAACTAAAATTTCCTCAAAAGTGGAAAGCATTATCCCTAATAAGTCTGAGTGCGCACGGCTAATCGGACGATGGCACTAACATGCATTAAGCACCCTTTTCCCATAACAAGGCTCACCTGGTATCATCTTGTACAACTCTGTAACAGACTGTAGGGGGATTTACTTTGAGCCTCATTCTGAGAAAACAGGGCTTAATAAATTGTGCACTAAGTGCACTAGCCTATAGAGCCACACAGGCTTATCAGGGACAACACTTTCGGCTAGACTGACATTTTCTTTAAGAAGACTTCCTATATACAAAAAATTCCATAAATGCAGAAAGTGTCATCCATGATTTTCCTGTACAGACTACACAGGCTAATCTGGGACCACACTTTACGCACATGCATTTAGTCCCTGTGCAGACTACACAGGCTAATCTGGGACCACACTTTACACACATGCATTTAGTCCCTGTACAGATGTACAGACTACACGGGCTAATCTGGGACCACACTTTACGCACATGCATTTAGTCCCATTATCCCAGAGGGAGGCACATATGTTTCTTGAAAAAACACTCAACAACAGACTGTAAGCAGACTTAAGTTTGTGCAATGAGGCCGGAGTCCTTCTAATAGCAAGGGAAAATTCTTGGTGTTTTGACCACAAATTGGGACATTGTGTTGTTGTTTTTTTATTACAAATACTATACAATCCAGAATAAGCGTTTTCAATATTGCATTTAATAAGGTTCAATTATTAGAGTTGGGTAGAGAGATAAACTTGGTATTGTGATAAATTTCTTTTACTTTACCTTCAATTGGGAATTTTAGGCAGTTGTTTGGGAAAAATACATAGTTCCAGCATTTGGTATGGGGCCGATTTTGGCCACAATATTTGACAAAAAAACAATAACACAGTTTACACATCAAGAACTTAACACCTCCTGCAAACAGGCTCTATACGATCAAGGCCTTCAAATCTTTACTAAATATCTCACAACGTTATACAAACTCAATGCCTGCATGGGGATGACAGAAGTTCTTGTGGTGTTATGTTACTGAGGTTTCTGTATTGGTAAGTTGGAAAGCAACAAGCTGAAGAATGTTTTGATTTATTGATCCTCAAGTAAATGAAGTTGTGCTGTAAACACGATACATAAAAGAAAAGACCCAATTTTAACTTCTATGAAATCATATTTTTGTCCACTTCATATTTAGCATTTTTAATACAAAGGTAACACTGTAAAACCATTATTTCATCTCCTAATTACTTAATGATTACAACTGTCAAACCATATAAAGCAGCATCACCGGCAACAATAAGTAGATGGGTAAAATCAGTGTTAAAAGCTGCTGGTCTCGGGAACACATTTAAACCTCACAGTACAAGGGCAGCTTCAACATCAAAAGCTAATCATTTAGGTGTTTCATTGCAAACTATCTTAGACATGGCCGGCTGGTCAAATGCAAAAACATTTGCTAAATATTATTCAAAAGAAGTTCACAATGAAAATCAACATTCTCTGGTTTTTCAATCAGCTATTTTATGTGGAAAATAAAAAGTGTACATATTCTATCATGAATTCTTGTTTATCTCTTTATTCCTGCACAAATTTGCAGAAATTCTCTAAAATCTCGTGTGGGGCTCATTAAGGGGTTATGCAGGAGATGAAATTGAATAATTAACCGAGACTTACCTTCGTAGATGGGAAGGTGAAGGTTGATTGTCATTTCATCTACTGCAAACCCCTTAAGAGCTCAACACGCCCTACCCAATCCCACCCATTCCATCTTTTCTACAAATTTGTTAAACAAAGTATTCCTTAATGAATTCTTTGCTAACTCTAAAGCCTGATATTTTTGGCTGGCTGCGGAAGCTGCGTCATCTCTCGTGTAGAGCTCTTAAGGGGTTTGCAGTAGATGAAATTACAATCAACCTTCACCTTCCCATCTACGAAGGTAAGTCTCGGTTAATTATTCGTTTGAGGCTATTTTTTGTTGATTTTAAGGTTTTACCAATCCACAAATTTATCATAAACACATGGGAAATGAACTGACACAATTTTCTCATTTATTTTTCCAAACTCAGTAATCCACACATTAACTTATTATATGTCCATGAAATACTATTGTAATCACCAACAGTTCATGAGGAGGAATATCAATGATTTTGCAATATACAAACAATTTAAGAGGATATTTTACCTTATGTAAATTCATTCTGTTCTTTACCACCTCATCTTTTTGCATTCTTAATAAACAGGAAATACACAAGACTGCGCGTTCCTGGTGTATTTATGGGTCTGTAAAACAGACCCATAACCGAAGCATTTTATTTGTTTTTAAATAAGTGCCTTATTATAATTACAGTGCTTTCAACAGGAATTTTTTCAGACGCCCCGGGGCCATTGGGGGGGGGGCGAGATTTAACAAAAAATGTTTTAAACCTTTCCCGCATAGATATGCATAATCGCGCCACGATTGATTCCTTAATACATCCGTATGAAACCATACTTTTTATCTATTACTGCCAACTTGCTACTTTTACCGTTGCTACTCATTACCCTATAATCCGGTATATTCCATTATAAAAAGGACATTCTGATAAATATTTAAGATAAAAGTGCTCAAAATTTCCAAGAAATGCAAACATTCACCATTTGTTGTCAAATTTTGGCATATCTGTTACTGTGTAAAGATGTGATAAAAACGTCCAATCAGGGCGTTTTTTTCCACTTAACAGGCGTAAATCGCCTGACGTGATGTTCCCGGTTTTATTCATTATAATTATTATATCTCAATCATATTTCAATAAGATCTAACAAAGTATATAACTATCATAAAATGATTTTATTCGTATAATTTGATATATTAGAAAGAATGATATTAAATTAGTTTTTTTCCAAATCAATTGACTTTTCACAGGTAAATATTCCAAAACCACAATGGCATTTTTCCCCAAAATGACGAAGAAAAGGTCTTACAAAGGGTCTATGTTACCTTCTGCGTATTCAGGTTATTCTTGTCCACCACATCCTTTCCCCCTTAATAGTTTTGACTAAACCAACTTTAATTGTGAAACTTTACAACTTTAAATGAGAGAATTAACAACTAAAAATGTAAGACTACATAATTTTAAATGTGATACTCGCCAACTTTAACTGTAAAACAATTCAACTTTTAACATGACACTAAACAACTTAAAATATGAGACTGTACACATTTAAATGTGCACAACTTATTACGCGAGACTAAACAACTTTAAATGTTAGACAATACAACAAGTCATAAGACACAATACTGTAAGTATATGAGTACTTGATCACACACGTTTTGCCTATGGATTAGACAGAAATGCAAAAACAGATAAAAGTCTATGGTGAATTAAGTATATGATACTCTGTCTTGCTACCAGGGGCCATTATACTAGTAATTATAGCCTATTCTGGTTAAATCTATTATATGTACGTGATATTGAATCGATACTAGTTGATGTCTACATTTTATGCCGTTGTTTTTGTAAGACAGACCTTAGATGTAAAGTTTAGTCACTGGCGTTGAAAGAGTGTGCATAAAGATATGAAAGCAGTATAGTAATTTTGTCTTTGCAAACATCCGGTTTCTAATTTAAATATAAATCATATTCAGTTATACATGAACACAAATACTTAACAATTTAGAATTTTTGATTTGTATTTTAATTGTACTAAGTTTCAACTTATAGGGCTTAATAAGGCAAGTAACTCATTGTTGCAACCTATCAAACACTTTTTGTTGCAAATATTGCATCGTAAATTTTAACCAGTAAATATTAAAAAAAAATTATAGACTTTTTGAGGAATGGGGCTGAATTTAGGCCCAATCTTTGACAAAATTAATAACACTGTAAGGTCTCACCTGAAGCTCAGAAGCTGAGCTGATATAAGGGCCGAGTTTGAGTTCTGATTAACTTCGGGTTGAGAGTCGAAGGGCGTACTGGACCTTACAACAAAACTGGTGTCATGTTTTGAAGCCTTCTTTAGTCTCAATTCAATGCGATGCACTTTGGCCTCGGAGTGCAAAGTGCTCGTAACAAAACCGGACGTGTTTACTTTTAGCAACATGTTTTCAATAATGGGCGGATTTCGCGTCTGAGGCGCACCACATGAATATATTGTGCGCTGAGGACAGTCTGTAACTCTACTACTGTCCTAACTATCTCCAGCAGATACACTTCTGAATTAATCGTTTCGATTGTTCCTTGATTTGCTCCCGTTCATCGCTGAATATATAGCTGCCTTATAAAGAATGAAACAAATTATTCAACGTTTAATTCTTCGTGAGATTCTTCGTGATGTCCACAGCGATAACTAACTGTTAGCGTTTAATTTTAGCTTTACCATAAGTGCTGCTATTACGTTTTGCTTCTGTAACACTCATCCCACTTGGGCACTAGAGCTAAACAAAACTACTCGGGCTTGCTTGGGAAAGTCTCGACACAGACATTTCGGTTGTTCATAACAGCGCGTGAAAACTTGACGTGCTGAGGATTTATTGCAGAACAGACTTGTGTAACGATGCTGACCCTTTGAGGCCGGAGGTCCAGAGGGAGGAGCTAGGGATCAGGGGAGGGAAAGGATCGTTCTGTATTGGGGCTCCTACAGGCCAGACTGGTGCTGTTGCTTGGCCAACTCGATATCAATGCTGGTGCTCTCCTGAAAACAACAACACTAGAGTGGGGGGTATGAACTTGTAACACATGTTTATATTACAATGTATAATACACTACATATATGCCTCTTGATTGGATGTGAAGGTTTTCAACAGCAAAACATAATTATCTGAATTTCTAATTTGGCATTTCATTGGTGCCTTGTCCTAAATAGCAATTAATGAAAATTAATGCAATTACCGGTAAACCATTTCGTATTAAAACATTAAAAGTTTTGGCTAATGCTTTAATAACCTGTAAATTCATAATAATTATTCTTACTTAACTTTCAGTGTAATTTTATAAGCCAAATTGCCGCTCATCAATATTAGAAGCTTTCTTCCCAGATTAGCATGTGAAATCCACATAAGCAAATCAGGGAGGACACTTTCTGACGATACTGGATTTTCACAAAAGAAGATACTTATTTTCAACAAAACATACCTTTAAAGAGGTAATTGTTGTCCCTAAGTAGCCTGTGCGGACTGCACAGGCTAATCTGGGACTACAATCTAAGCACATGCATTAAGCCCAATTTTTCCACAGCGTGGCTCATGTCTTAAGCCAGTTTTTTCCTGCATAACAACAAAAAAGAATGGAAAATCATCTTGTTAAAAGGTAATAAATGGTTTATTGTTCTCATAATCATAAACGGTTAACTTTTACAATTCATTCACAAAGGATTTACTGTTGATACAAGTTTCAACAAGCAAATTCGTTGAATTGATATCCCCTGCCAATATGCTTCTGGACACAAAAGTGTTATATTTATCACTCAAAAAAGCATTTTTTCAAGATACAAAGTGCCTGAACTCTGTTATAAACAGATGGTGTACAACGCCGTTTGGCGTGCATCATTCTCTTATCAATATATATACTCATACCAAGTTTCAATGCAATCCGCTAAAGCACTTCCAAGATATGGCTCCGAACGAATGGACGGACGGAAAGACAGACGGACAGACAACGCCAAAACAATATCTATCCACCTATGGCGGGGGATAATAATAAATGGGAGGCAACAACTTCATATTAATGTATTCCCAAAGTTACAAAAACACACACACCATTTTTACCATGCCTTTACAGGTCTTTGGTGTTAAACTCTGTTTAAATTCACACTAGACAACAGTTCCAAAGTAAACCATCATGTCATAAAAGTTGTAAGATATATTACAAATTAGTAAAATATGAAACAATTTAATGGCAACAACTCACTGCTGGTACATATTGACAGTTCTCTCCCTTGTTAGTGTAAGCTAAATTAATTAAAGGCCACAATATACTAAATGATTTCCCTATATAATTCAATGTAAAAGCGTCAACTTAAAGAGAAAATAAATGCAACATTTTGAACATAGAGACCACCATAACCAAACTTTTACTGAAAGTTCATTCTAAGTTGAATCAATTTAAGCAATAAAAAAGATATGTCATGTTAAAACCAAACATTAACTTTACTCAAATCAAACTCTACTTCTTTTGCGCCTTAAATTTTTCGGCCATTTTCTAGTGCAATGTAACTGTTTTCAGGTCAAACTTGTACTTTAGTCTCTAACTTTATCATATGTCAGGGATTAAATACTGAGCACCTTTTCTTTCCCTTCCAATATATTCAAGAGATAAAGCCAGAACACCAGTCTAAAGTGTAAAACATGGCTTCGAGTAAAATATGATTTTTTTAGTCAGTACAGTCCTACATGAAACGATTATTTAGTATAATGTAACCTATAAAACAACCTGAACTGTTTAAAACGCAAAAAATATGCACTTCCTTATCATTTTTCATCTATCCTCAATGTGCATGCCAAACTTCAGATTGATCCTTTACGTAGAAATGTTTGGACAATGAAAATTATTATGATAATGCCTGATAAGACATATGGCTTCCATTGTCGGTGCTTAAATTTATAAAGGGCTTTCAAGAGCAAATAATATTAACTTATATAACAGAATACAGTTAATATACTGTAAACTTCTTATATGCTTTATCAAAGAAGAAATATAATATTATTAAAACGTGTTTGGGCTTCTTTCAGTGCGAATTTGTGAGTTTAGATGTGCTCAATACGAGATTCTGTACTTTTTATTATCCCTAGGCCATAGGCGGAGGGATACTGTTTTGCGTTGTCTGTCAGTCCTTCCGTCCGTCCGTCTTTCCGTCCGTCCGCCCGTCTGTCCGGAGCCATATCTTGTAAGTGCTTTGGCGGATTTCATTGAAACTTGGTATGAGTATGCATATGGATAAGAGGATGATCCACGCCAAATGGCATTGTACATCATCAGTTAATAATAGAGTTATGGCCCTTTGTATCTTGAAAATGCTTTTTGTGTGTCCGGAGCCATATTTTTGAAGTGCTTTGGCCGATTTTATTGAAACATGAAATGAGAATATATATGGATAAGAGGATGATGCACGCCAAATGGCAATGTACACCATCTGTTCATAACAGAGTTTTGGCCCTTTGTATCTTGAAACATTGTTGTTTTGAGTGTCAAATATAATACTTTTGTGTCCAGAAGCATATTGGCGTGTGCTATCAATTCAACGAATTTGCTTGTTTTAATTATTTTCCCATACAAATTTTCCAATTTAATTATTTTTCTTTACACTTTTCAATACTCGTTTACTCCATGAAACAAAACGCATTTATTCCATGAAACTAACAAGAACGCATAATATCCTGTGAAAAAATGGTGGTTTTAAGAAAATTATGCTCCTTTGTGACGGGGCCTGTTTTTACTAAAAAAACAACACTGTATACTCAATGAAAACTTAACACCTCCTCGCAATAAGACTCTATACGGCATTAGATGGAATAGATTCCAATCAAATAGGCTTAATTAAATATCTTACAGCTTTACAAAAACTCAAGGCCTGCATGGGGATGACAGAAATTATTGCGGTGTTGTGTTTCTGAGGTGTCTGTATCGGTAAGTTGGAAAGCATCGAGCTGGAGAAGGGTTTGAGTTATTGATCATGAGGTAAAATAAGTTGTACTGAAAACACGATATACACAAGAATAGACGCCATTTTACCTTCTGTGAAATCATATCATATCATTCTCGTACACTTCACTTATTTATACACTGCAAAAACACTATTATTCGCGGGACATTATTTTTTATTGATTTTAAGGGTTGAACGATCCACAAATTAAATACAAACACACTGGAAAATAACTTACACAAATTCCATATTTATTGTTTCCAAACTGAGAAAGTCATGCATTAACTACCACGTCCATGAAAGTCTTTTTTTAACCACGAAATAACATGCGGACGAATATATATGATTTTACAATAAACAAACAATTTAGAAGGATATTTTACCTTATGTAAATTCATACCATTCTTTGCCACCTCATCTTAATAAACAGGAAATACACAAGCAGTACTTTTCCTTGAGTATTCATGGGTCTGTTAAACGGACCCATACCCAAAGCGTGTTATATGCTGTTCCTTATGAAAATTATATCTAAATTATGTTTCAATTAGATCTAACAAAGTTTATAACTATCATAATAGGATTTTATTCCTATAATTTGAAGTATAATTAAAACTTATATTAAATGTGTTTTTCCCAAATCAATGGACTTTTAGCACAAAACAAATTCAAAATCCCAAAATTGCATTTTTTCCCAAAGTGGCCAAGAAAAGGCCTGACAAAGCGTCTCTTTTACCTTCTGCGTCATGCTTGTCCCCCACATCCTCAGCAACGTTGACCCGACCCAGCAGCAACTGAAGCAGCAGAATAGCTTGATGTATTTCTTGTATGTATATTTAGGACTCACACACACTGATATAAATGTAATAACAATCAATAAGACATGTTCAACATCATAAAATATGGCAAATTAATAAATCTCACATCAAGTGTAACCTTTCTGTAAACGTTGCGTAAAATATCAATATATACTCCTCCAAAGATAACTTAAACAATTTCATATATTATTAAAAAAGTATTCATCCATATACATTTCTTACATGGCATGGTGTTTATAGAAATGAAAGTCTAAAAATAGCCTCAGTTGCTATGTACATGTGCATATATGTAGAAATATTAAATTTTCAGTTGAAATGCTTTGTTTTTTCATGCAAAGGACCATAATGACACAAACGTTATGACAACATAACATAATATGCATTACATCTAATGTTCAAACAAAAACCCTCACATTGTGTAATCAGTTAACAATATGTTCACATAAATTATTTGTATCTTTAACTACACACACAATGTTGTATTGTTACATCACACACTACTATGTTCGTATGCTAAACAACACATTGTCATTGAAATATTAATCACTTATTACAACAACTAGTACATACATGTACACACTATTCCACTCTGAACACCAGGATGTTGTCGTCCCCCCACTGTCCCACAATGATGGATGATGTGGTGCTGCTGTAGCAGACTGACGCTGGCCACCACACTCCATCCTCCTGAGTAGCCAGCGTAGCCAGCTTACTCTCTCCCTTCCAGCCCACCTGTAGTACAGTGTTGGACAGGTGTCCACAGACCAGCACCTGGCCTGCAGGGGTCACATGTAGACCAAGTGGGCGCAATAGTGTTATGTCTGTGAATGTAGCCAGGAGTGTGCCATCCCTGGCCAGGGTGAGAAGCTTGTGCTGCCGGTACCTGCCGATGATGTACAGCCTGTCTCCTGTGGGACTCACAGCACACTTGTATACTGCAAAACAGAGTAACATCAAGATATTGAATTACTGTCAATGTTAAATAATCTTATTAAACATACTGCAGTGATATTGTATTACGCATATGTTGTTATAAATAAGCCTTTACACATCTAAAATATATGCATAGATTCCAATAAAAAAATAGTTAAGTGTGACAATAAACTTCAGTATCAGTGTTATTGTGTAGAAGTTTGACATGTTGAAATGTGACTGAAGAAATATTGATGCGTTTTTATCTATTTTCTCACAAAACCAATAACAACCGCATAATGCTAAAATTAATTATTAAAATTATTACCTCCCTTTGAACACTTCTTACAATCCAACCACAAGGCACGACTTAAATTTTTTAAGAGTACTTATTTATACAATGTTTTGAAATTTCTCAATTAATTGCATACATACGTTTGAAAACTTCTTAAAATCCAACTATACCTATTTAAAGAGTATCTATTTTAAATAATTTGTTATTTGTTTATTTATAAAATATATTGCACTGTACAGTAATCTGACAATTAACCACACAAATGCAAACAAGGTCAGAAAGTGTCTCTTTCCCAGGAACTCAGTTTCTATTTATAGACATGTCATGTATTGACAGTCAAAGTACTTCATTACTCATGTTTATAAATCAATAATTCTGAAAACATGTATTATTTTGGCTATTGTAGCAATAAAATGGCACATATTCATTATTGAACAATTACTTTACATTATATCAGGGAGTTTCTGCTATGTAAAAATTGCCCTAAAAGGTACCCGATTCCAAACCAATATTGAACAAAAAAATCCCAATTTCCATTGTTGTCTTTTTTTTGTGTTTTTTTTTTAAAGAAAGAAGTGTCTAATGCTTATTATATATGAATTTTATTCTATAATAACCTTACAAAGTATATAACTATAAATTATATGATTTTTTCCAAACTGGCAAGGTAAAGGCCTGATGTGGGACAATTTGGCATATATGGCAAGCATGTAACGCTGCACAAAATGCCTAGAAATCATGCCACGAAAACCGCATGGATTAGAGCTATAAGCAGGCAAGATGCGACGCCAAACGGGTAGGTATCATTAGTGTATCGATATCTTATATGTCGATGTACATAAATATTGTATTTTTAGGAGTATTACACCATGTAGATGGCAAGCAGTATTATTATAAACATTTTATTTAGTATTAATCGGTAAAAAAAAAGAATTTGATTTAATATGGCCTAATTTTTATTTATTTTTTTCTGTATTTATTTAAACCCTTGGGCGTATATTGATGTTGCAGATACACCAGGGTATGCTCTAATCATTGGTGGATAGAAATGGTCCAAACTCCATGAACAGGAACAAGGTGCCAACAAAATACCACGGGCAAAAGATCATTTCTATCTAGAAAGTAAAGACATGTTAATCTCTAATAAAGGTGATGAATTGCTGTTTCAGCCTATCAACCCGTTTTAAATTATTTATACATCTCATGCTGTTCATAGTATGTGAATATAATATAAACAAGGGCTGTTTGGAAAAATGCATGCCCCCCATATGGGCTGTCAATTGTAGTGGCAGCCATTGTGTGAATACGTTTTTTGTCACTGTGACCTTGACCTTTGACCTAGTGACCTGAAAATTAATAGGGGTCATCTGCCAGTCATGATCAATGTACCTATGTAGTTTCATGATCCTAGGCCTTATTATTCTTGAGTTATCATCAGGAAACTATTTTACTGAGTCACTGTGACCTTGACCTTTGACCTAGTGACCTGAAAATTAATAGGGGTCATCTGCCAGTCATTATCAATGTACCTATAAAGTGTTATGATCCTAGGCGTAAGTGTTCTTGAGTTATCATCCGGAAACCATTTTACTATTTCAAGTCACTGTGACCTTGACCTTTGATCTAGTGAGCTGAAAATCAATAGATTTTATCTGCCGGTCATTATCATTGTACCTGTGAAGATTCATGATCCTAGGCATAAGCATTCTTGAGTTATCATCCTGACACTATTTTACTGTTTCGAGTCATTGCACTGTGACCTTGACCTTTGACCTAGTGACCTGAAAATCAATAGGGATCATCTGCCAGTCATGATCAATGTTCCCATAAAGTTTCATGATCCTAGGCGTACGCATTCTTGGATTATCATCCAGAAACCATTTTACTGTTTTGAGTCACTGTGACCTTAACTTTTGACCTAGTGACTTGAAAATCAATATGGGTCATCTGCCAGTTATGTTCAATGTACCTATGAAGTTTCATGATCCTAGGCCTAAGCATTCTTGAGTTATCATCCGGTAACCATTTTACTATTTCAAGAAACTGTGACCTTGACCTTTGATCTAGTGACCTGAAAATCAATAGTGGTCATCTACCAGTCATGATCGATGTACCTATGAAGTTTCATGATCCTAGGCATAAGCATTCTTGAGTTATCATCCAGAAACCATTTTACTATTTCAAGTCACTGTGACCTTGACCTTTGACGTAGTGACCTGAAAATCAATAGGGGTCATCTGCCAGTCATGATCAATGTTCCCATGAAGTTTCATGATCCTAGGCGTAAGCATTCTTGGATTATCATCCGGAGACCATTTTACTGTTTTGAGTCACTGTGACCTTGACCTTTGACCTAGTGACCTGAAAATCAATACGGGTCATCTGCCAGTTATGATCAATGTACCTATGAAGTTTCATGATCCTAGGCCTAAGCATTCTTGAGTTATCATCCGGAAACCATTTTACTATTTCGAGTAACTATGACCTTGACCTTTGACCTAGTGACCTGAAAATCAATAGGGGTCATGTGCAAATCATGATCGATGTACCTGTGAAGTTTTATGATCCTAGGCATAAGCATTCTTGAGTTATCATCCAGAAACCATTTTACTATTTCAAGTCACTGTGACCTTGACCTTTGACCTAGTGACCTGAAAATCAATACGGGTCATCTGCCAGTTATGATCAATGTACCTATGAAGTTTCATGATCCTAGGCCTAAGCATTCTTGAGTTATCATCCGGAAACCATTTTACTATTTCGAGTAACTGTGACCTTGACCTTTGACCTAGTGACCTGAAAATCAATAGTGGTCATCTGCCAGTCATGATCAATGTACCTATGAAGTTTCATGATCCTAGGCCTAAGCGTTCTTGAGTTATCATCCGGAAACCATCGGGTGGACAGACCGACAGACCAACATGTGCAAAACAATATACCCCCTCTTCTTCGAATGGGGACATAATAATATATGCAATCAAAATTAATTAATTATAGACCATGCATTTTTACTAAAACTTTTCATTACAAAATAGTGCAAAAAACAACAACTGTTAAAACATGTATGTTATATGACACTCAGATCATGCATATTTATACATGTATGTAGCAATATTACTCAATAACATTTCGAAACATCAGACCTTTATTTCTAGCTTATCACTTAGGCACTTGGTTATTTGAATTTGAGTATGAAGTACCTCCTTTGAATTTTAATTGTATTGTTATTTGCATTTAATCAGTATATTTGTTTGTTGTTGTATTTATATAAAAGAAACATGCATTTATATCTTGCTATTACTTTTTTTATAGGTGTTTGAAACTGCTTATCAGTCATGATGACTCTTCAAGTCCACCAAGTTAGAGTAATTCCAGGGATCAGATTGAATGATTTCATGGGTTATGATATCAATATATATCGTCTCCAAAATTGGCTATTTGTTCTTTATAGGGTTTGGCATTTAAGTATATATTTATGTAGATATAATTTTAACTCAACAGTAACATGCCTCTAGTTCAAAGATTTTTAAGATTAACAACCACTTTTTTAATATGGACGTGAATGGTTTTTGTGAGAACAAAACATAAAATGCTTTATGTGGTAGGACTAGGAAATTAATATTTACTTTATTGAAAACCATTCAAATAAACATTAAGATTAATGTATGTATAAAAATAAACTTCTTCATTTTAGCTAGACTGCATCCAAAGCCTTAGGCTTATTGAGATACTCTCAAGTCTGTTTTCTGGGAAGAACCAGTACATAGTGTTTTTGTAAAGATCATGAGAACCCTCCCCAAGTAGGGATCAAACCTGTGGCCTCCCAATGGCTAGGCAGGCACCATATCTACAATGCCACAACAAGATTATTAAACGATACAATATATAAATAAATAAATAAATACTGTATATATAAGATTTATGTATTTCATGTATGCCAGGTCACATGCTGATGACACCAGTGTCGGTGATGGCAGCTCTGGAAGTGTCGGTGGGCAAGCATGTCCTGACGAGAATGAAATCTCCACAAATAACAAACAAGAGGGCCATGAAAGCCCTTTATCACTCCACTGCTGAAGAAAAAGCTGAAACAAATATTCTTGGCATGTGCAAATACTTAAATATTGGCCCTATTTAAGCACTTGTACACTTTTGTGACCCCCTGGGCTGGATCAAATTTAACCTCAGGGGCATAATTTGAGCAGACTTTGTAGAGGACCACTATATCTCACTACATAAAAATGTGGTAGCCCTAGGTCCTAGAGTTAAAGACAATAATATTCTAAAAGTTTTCACAAAATAAGCAAGATATGAGCGTATATAATATTCAATTTTGTGAACCGTGGGTCAAATTTGACCCAAAGGGCATAATTTGAACAAACTTGGTATAAGAGGACTATAAGAATGATGTTACTGCATACCAAATTTGGTAGCAATGCTCCGAATGGTTTTTGACAAGAAGATTTTTTTTAAGATTTCACAAAATAGGCGCTTTATAAGCGTTTATTCAATTTTGTGAATCCCCGGGGCAGGGTTAAAGTTGACCCAGAGGCATTATTTGAACAAATGTGGTAGAAGTTTATTAGATGTCTATACATACCAAATTTGGTAGCCCTAGGCCCAATGGTTATGGACAAGCCCTTTATAAGCTTATATTCAATTTTGTGACCCCCGGGCAGTTTTAAATTTGTCCCCAGGGGCATATTGAACAAACTAAGAAGAGAACTATTATATGTCACTACATGCCAAATTTGGTAGCCCTTTGCCATATGGTTATGGACAAGAAGATTTAAAAAAAATCCCACAATAGGCCTTATATAAGCATATGTTCAATTTTGTGACCCTCGGAGCAGGTTCAAACTTGACCCCAGGGGCATAATTTGAACAAACTTGGTAGAGTACTATAAGATGCTACTACATACCGAATTTGGTAGCCCTATAGGCCCAATGGTTATGGACGAGGAGATTTGTTAAGTTTTCACAAAATAGACCCTACAGTACAGCCAAAGCGGAACAAACGTATTTCGCGATCCGCGGCGGCAAGGTGAAACGAGTCGATGCCGCATCAGTTGTTGAAGCCGCGTCAGTATGCGGCGGCAAGTCGCATTTCGCCGCGAAAATTTGCATCTGTCCGCCGAGGCATGCCGCGATCCGCGACATGATGCTGAGTCGATGCGCATCATGAAATAAAATATCTTTTAAAAATTATTAGTTGCATGTAATTAACAAATTTTGAAATAACAATTATAATAATAATTAAAATCATAATAAATTTATTGTGCGCGGATTTTATTAGCATATACATGTAAGCATAGTTAATGTGTCTGACCAATTAAGTTTGTTTCCTGCCCGTAGTGTATGTATTTCACACATAAACAAGGTCACGTTATTATGTTTTCGCACATACAAGTGGTCAAGGCTCCAGCAAATGGTGGATTTATAAATTAATTGCATGTTGATTTTGTTATTATATTTAAGCTGAGAAAATTAGCAGTTTAAAGTCACATCAATAATCAAGACGGTGACGACGTATTTGTTGTTTTATTAATTATCAGCTTATTATAACTATTGTTTAAATATGCGTATATAAACACGTTTTATTTTGTTCATATTATATAGTTAATATGGCTACTAATTACCCGATAATCATGTATATTCCAGTTTTAAAGCAAATGCTGGTAAATATTTACGATACACAAACATTCTCAATATTTCCTTTAGTATCAAATACATTTTGGCATTTGTTACTATTTATAGAGATGATGAAATAACGTCTAATCGGGGCGTTTTTTCTCCACTGAACACGCGATTTACGCCTGACGTGATGTTCATGTATTTATACAACACAAAATACACCCAAAGTTTCCAAACGACGTTCTACATGTCTGCATAATTTTCGTGCGCTTTTTATGAAACTAAGGATATTTACGCACTGTTTATTTGACGCTAGAATTTGCCAAATGTCGCGTTAGCATTAAAATTCGGAAGGGTGTTTCAGATTACAAATTTGATATTGATAATCGAACTAAACATTAACAGTTGCGTGTAATTAATTCTACGCTACACATACAGTCATGTATGTACATGTTGGTGGATATCTTTTCACTCGATCCACCGCGTACGTATGCGGCGGATTTACTCCGCGAAAGTACGCGAGGTTAATACAGACTCGGCGTCGTTGCGCGGATCGATGCCGAGTGCCATGGTGATACGCCACGTCAACACACGATTCGGCCGCCGCGTACTTATAATCTGGCCGTGGCGTAGCCGCGGATTATGTTTGTGCCGCATTGGCTGTACTTTATATAAGCAGATGTTCAATGTTGTGACCCCTGGGGAAGGGTCAAATATGTCCCCAGGGGCATAATTTGAACAAATTTGGTAGAGGACTATTAGATGTCTCTACATACTGAATTTGATAGCCCTAGGCCCAATAGTTATGGACGAGAAGATTTTGAAAGTTTTTACAAAATAGGCTTTATATAAGAATTTTTTTTATTTTGTGACCCCGGGGCAGGGTCAAATTTTACCCCAGGGGCATAATTTGAACAAATTTGAAAAAAGTTTACCTCAGGAACATTCCTGAGAAATTTCATCAGAATTGGACCAGTTGTTAAGGAGAATAAGATGCTTAAAGGAAAAGTTAGCGCACGGATGGACGCACGACGGACACAGGACCATGATATAAGCCCCGCTGGCCTTTGACCAATGGAGGCAAAAATCAGAAATAACCATCAAATATGTTAATGCCTCAGATGATAAAATCATGTTTTATACTGGCTTGCCAACTTTCGTTTTTTTTAATTCTTTGTTTTTGACATCGATTTAATTTGGTGCCTACGAGTTATGTTCTGAAAAACTGAAAACTGTTAAGATTGAGAAGGGCGTAAAAAAAATTGACCTGTTGATGAGTTTCAATGACATAAAATAAATAAACAAATTATTTGAATTGCGATTCAACAAAATGAAAAAAAAACCTCTTCATTGCAAGTACTGTATTGATAAATAAAACATTTGTTAATTTTTAATGAGTTGTATCTTTTCATTGTATTGTTGTTCTTTGAGTGCTATGTACAGTCACATGTGACAGTAACATATACTTTTAAATCACATATATCACAGGCCATATAAGTATAGATTGATATATTTATCACAACAGTCCATATTTATTTCCCAATTGATTAAAACTAAACAATTGGCCATGTGTTTATATAATGAACCAACAAAGACTTGAAGAATAATATGAAAATAGTTTTTATTGTTACTGTGCGTATATAAATTTATAAATGTATTTCTTTGATGTCAAAATGAAACACTTCAGGTATCTGTTAAAAAAACTGTTGGAAACATTCTTGGTTCATTATAAATGAGCATACTGGTCATGTACGTAATTCCGGCCTGTACGTAAAAAATCGGCCACCTGTGTAAAATCATTTTCATTATCTTAACGCACATATTTTGTTTTTATTTAGAAAAATCAACATGAAAACCATCCGCACTCTCAATATTTTGCAAATGTAAGAACCATATTACTGTAAACTTTTGTGTTAGAATGTCACAAATTTAGCAGGAAATATTTGGCTCGTAGGGAAAGTGATGTCATCATCAGTTACAACAATTATATTCATATAAGAAACAAATATATTTGATAAAATTATTTTTATTTTATCTAATAAACTTTAATTAAAGTTTTACTAATTATTTGTACAAAAAAATTATATTCAAAACATAAAAATCAGAACCTTAATATAAATTTTTAATATCTGAATTACCTCCCTTGATAAGAATATTACTAGATTACATGTTTTAATATTATATATAAGCGTTTACTAATAATCAACACTGAAGTCAACTTTTTAAACAAGATGTGTTTACTTTTTTAGCTATGTTAGAAAAAAATTATTAAACACATTAAAAACAAATATTTTTTTGTGAATTAGCAGTTTCCCATTGTTTATATTTATTAAAATAGGTAGGGGAAGTAACTGGTATTATTATTTCGCATTTATTTTAAATTTCAAGTCAAACATTTTAATAGTATAAACATTGATTAATACTCTGAAATTGAGGACATTTGTCTCAAGATATTGCTTTGTAATTTTATCTGCAGGTCAAACTGAAAAGTGGCCGATTTTTTAGGTACATTTAACCTACGAAAATGGATAGTTTACATGTCATCATTTTCTGTTCATTAAGTAACATTCACCGATCTAATTCTATTTAAATTTTCATGCTAGGTGAGTTTTGAACCCAGGATTATATATGTGAAGTTTAGTTTCAACCAGTTGCCTAACACTAAAGATTTTTCTTAAATAGTCCCAAAAGTGGCCGGAATTACGTACATGACCAGTATATCTAATAACATAATTTTGCAGACATTTCTAAAAATTATGGGATACAGAGATATTGCTCATTTTTAGAATTTTCCACTTTTACCACAATTATTCCTAATTTTAATTGTATCTCTATTGACGGTTTTACTATATATATATGAAGAACAAAAATTAAGGAGACACTCATCAAAAATATTCATAATCCAAGCAATTTAATTTCACGTGATTAAATCATTATCAGTAAAAAGCATTAATATTAACCGACTGGAAATTAAATCAGAATCTTAAAGCAAGCAGACGAATAAGGCACTTACTTAATAAATTAACTCTTTTTGGGAGGCACAAAACACTTGATCTAGAAAGACATTCTCCTAGCAGAGTTGTTGTTTGTGCCTCAACATACAACATCACTATAGCGGGCTCAATTCCAGAAATCTTGGCGAAACACATCAATGTAATTTTACGCTCTTTCATGGAAATATCTAGGACACCAAGCATAATATTTTAGGTAATTACCTTTAAAAACTGCATATATTGTTAATTTATTGAGATATTTAATAACAATTATGAGAACAACTTTCATGCCCATTTACGCAGATGACATCACTCCGCTAAAATGTAAACAAAGGCCAAAATGGTGATGAAAAGCAAGTGTTAATCTACAAACACATTGAAAGTTTTGTGTATGTTTATGTTAAATGTGTAATCAAATGAAATAGCTAATTATGGGAACATATCGTAAGTTTGAAATTTGGATAGATAGATAATATTTATTTTTGATAATTAATAGTGTATCATTGTATGAAGATAATGATCAATGTTTTTGTTTTGTTATGTTCTGCTTATTTGGCTAGGCTGGTCTTGGTTATTGCTCTGTCATATATTTGTATACTACCATGTGCTTAATAACCACTTTGCCATGCTTATTTTATGTCTTTAATTGTCTTCATTAATATTTGTAAGCTTACGGTTTAGATTAGCGCAAATGTCTCAGTTATTATTTATTACTATTAGGTGCTTATCATTTTGCTTTATCTTTTGCTTTGTGTTGCTTATTTGGCTAGGCTGGTCTTGGTTATTGCTCTACCTCATATATATATATATATATATATATATATATATATATATATATATACTACTATGTGCTTCTAGCATTTTTTTTAATTATTTGTTTTACGGGAGCGCCCGACCCTATTTTTCGACAAATAGAAATAAAAATAAAAGTCACTTTCGTTTTTTTAAATTTATATTTCACCCGCCGACCTGGTATTTTATCCAAAACTAGAATTTGCGGAGATTGCCGAAAGTGTTGTTCAAAATGTGTTTATAATACGGGTTGTTTCGTTGTGCCAAGTCGACTTGTAAAGCGTCAGCGATTTTCATTGGCTATTGCAGCCAATACCACACGCTATTAGCCAATCGGTGAGTATTTAACAAATGATTTTCATATTGCATTTCCGAAATGACGGACATTAACAACAATGAGACAAATGTAGCATATTTTAAAATCAAATTAATTAAAAACAGAGCAGAAACAATTTCAATTAGAAAAGTTAATCTTCAGAACACCATTGTTGATATCATGTCTATATTATGTGATACAAAATTAAGAATAATTAGAGTTTTTGCAGAGGTGTCACCATCAATTACTTTCGGTGTGTTTAAACGATTTGGGTAGGTTTAATTAATGTGCGTATTTATTAAAATGTAGATCCTGATATATTTTTATAGATAAAAATCAACATCCTGAAAATGTCCAAGAAGTACTACTTCACGTTTCTTTATAATGAACATGAGGACTGAACCACAAGTACTATTTGCATCAATAATCCCATTCTCCACCCACCCATATATATTCTTTATTTAGAAAAAAAGTATTCAACACAGCTTCTGAAGAAAATTAGATTGGGTCCGGATGTCCGTATGGCCGTCAAAGTCACAAGAAAGTTTTAATTATATTTCTTAGCAAATTAACATGCTTATTATTCTACATTAACTTAAAACAAAACATTTTTTCCATATATTAAACTCTATAACTATTTTTATATCAACATTTTTACCATTTTCCCGGTACCTTTTGACCAAGTTACATCAGTTTGGGTCAGTTCATTTAATTGAATTTCTACAGAAGAAACCAAAGTTTTGACTTTCAAAATGTAATGAAAAAGCAAATGGAATTTATTTCTTAATTATTTGATCAGTTTTGTAAATCAGAAATACGTCTTAATGTATTTTTCAAAAATGAGTTATTATTTAGCCGAAATATGATGTTCTATCAACTGTAAATAATGTTTTCATACTGCAGGATTTGTTCTGCAGGGAATGCAAGTAAATTTATCACACCTCAGGCTCTGTTGATAACATGTGCTCAATTGGCTCTATGTATTTGTTCCAAGGGTTATTATTATCTTCACTTTTATATAGCTCTCTCTGTTTATTATATATCCAAAACATGTTATTGCTGTTTCTCCTTAAAATAATACAGACAACACATTCCATAGAAATTTTCATTTGAACTTAAACTGTGAATAAGAGAGGAACAAAATAATATGTGCAAAAGATTACACCATTTTATTTTTTACTCCAGGACTCCGGGGTCACTGGTTCGAGCCCTGCTGCGGGCTACCTTTTTTCCCTTTTTATATTATTCTTAATATTTTACTGGAGCTTTTTAGATCCAATATGTTTACATTTATCAATATAAAGCTTTAATTGACAAACTTCAAAACATGCCAAAATCTGTGAAAAGGCCCCTTTAATACTTACCAAGCACTATTAATTACTTTAGAAATGTTACTTCTGTGCTTGTTCAATATTTTGCTTTTAATGCTTTTCAGTAAAAATCACAGGAGTTTGAAGTTCTCTCCATGAAGCTAATAATCAAATGGCTAAATAATAAAAACTAGACCCCTATATACTAATATAGTATATAGACTTACTATATAGGGGTTTATTTTTCGGCGTAAGCTGCATAAGCCAGCTTTTCACCCTGACTTGACCTTTGTAAGTGTCCAATAAAATTCAAATAAAATTTCCCGCGGCTAGGTACGAATGAATACACTTCATTTATTCCATTGGCTGATTTGAGTATACCACCAGAACATTGGAAACATATCCGCGTCTTTGTAACACTGTTTTACTGTATGAAACAATTTTATCTCTAATGAAAAGGCTTAATAGATAGAACAGTTTTACACTCAATTCTCGACATCAATACAGTTTGTGCGTACACCTTTTATTTTCAGAGTATTACCAGCGCAAAAGCGTTTATACTTAAAAGGCTATGTTCTCATATTTAGTACTTACTTCCATATTCCTGTCAACATGTTAACATGTAAAAGTATAAAGAGCAGTGGAAGCGAGGCCTCACTGTAAAGAATTGCATTTCAACCCGCGAGGTTTCGGGTCAAGTCGCGGACATTCAGAGTTTATATACAGGTCATCACCGGAGTTCGCGGTCAGTAAAATAATCGTTATATAATAAAGACGCTATCCGTGAACTAGGTGACCTGGAATTTTCTTTAGACCAGAAATATGTTAAAAGAAGATATTCAGCAATATAATTATGGTATGTCAATAATAGATTCTTAATGTGTTTTCAACAATACAATGATAAATAGTATTTTTAATAAATTTAACAATAATTATTCCACCATATTGCCTAATGTACTAAAGTGATATTATGAGCATGTAACAGTTTATAGGTGTCTATCGCAACCGTTGATTATTTTTGATGTTTCTACTTCATATACACTTATAGTAATTAATGCAGCATCAACATACTAAAACAATATACCAGAAAGAGAAAAATAATGCATTTGAATATTAACCGTACTTTCGTTTGACAACTGATCATGCGTTTACGAGTTGAACCTAAATTTAGTTTTAGTGCAGATTTGTTCATACGACACACAGACACAATATTGTTTTACGGATCATTTCGGCTTACAGGACTGGGTGGGTCACGTAAGAATATCGAATATAAAATATATTTTTATAAACAACTGGTAGCAAGGTGAGTTGCAGATAATTGATCAGTAACCACATTTTAACTAACTATTTTGACCTGTTAATTCTTTTCAGCTCAATTCAACAGTGCAAAATGCCCATAATATCACTTTAAGCATGAGCACGATGATTCTCGATACTGTTAATAATCAAATCAAATAGCAATGCCCGACAGATCACTAAAACAGGTTTGTTCTCGTGTGGCCGGTTGACTCATATGTTTAAATTTCACTTCCATTCTTCTTTTGGTTTTCTGTTTTGTATCTATAGGTTTATGACCAGCAATATGTTATAATGTAAAATAAGCCGCGAAAACTCCCCGTAACATCCCGTACTGCGTGTGATGCAGCTAAGAACTGCACAGAAAAAGACATTCGCTATCCTTGATCTCATTCATTAAACTATTTACGCCGTATATCTTTTTTAAAGATATTTCTTGTTATTATTTTGCCACAAGATTAGCTTCCAGGGCTTAACACTAAGGCACGACGGAACAACATTCATTGCCTGTACCAAGGTCCAGGCTAGCCAATTTCCCAGTAACATGCCCAACCGGTCGTGTGTATTTTGGGTGGGATTATGTGTTCTATATCAATAAACTGCGTTTTAAATAAGCTTTTGAAACATGCAAAAATCTTAATACAGCATGATCAGATGACAATTAAATCCCAGAGTGAAGTCGGAGACTACAAACAGATCGTAACTCGAAATAGATTTGGAACCCCCTGATGGCAATCAAAAAGAGGCCAACCATTCAGAAAGTCCCCGGCGGTTTTCCTGGTAAAACACGTCAGTACCTATTTTTAAACGGAATTCCGATAGATACGATTTTGATTGGTTTCCCCGAAGTGACGTATTTTCTCGCTAAAAATACGTTTTAAACTGAAAGCTGGGATCGCCCAGGATTGTCCGGGATCGATGAAGGTATAAAACTCGACATGAACACAAAGTTAATATAAAATTATTATTTATTGATCAATTTTAAATTATTTTAATTTGATTGATCGATTAGAAGTGTTTTGACAATCTTTTTTACGCAATTCAATTAGCAAAACTTATATTAATGGTCGATCCCGGCTTTTAGTAGAGAGTTAACCTTGTACAATTGTTACGACTACTGTAACACGTTATTTGTTATTTTGCGACACCTAAGATTCACTTACCGTTTGTTGTCAACCGCGGCAATCTATGTAAAAAGGTTTAAACGTTCATGTCGTTGTTTTAGTTTGGCTTTACGGGTGGGGATCACAGGTGGGTAGCGTGTGGCTATGATATTGATTAGTGAAAACATCATTTTGAATGATAAATAATCATATTATAACGAAAAATGAACTTTTCTGAAAAAAAAAAATTTCACTATCCAATATATATATATAACAAGGTATGCAACTCAAAATCAGCCCAAAACGGGGTGCATCGCTTTGAACAGCCATATCTTCGTCAATTGTGCAGCGATTTTCACGATCTCGGTCTTATTCAACGCAGAAATGAATTTCCTTTCTGGAAATGTATATGTCTTGCAATATTTTTACAAATGCTGGGTTAACTTTCAAGAAATAACACGATACACAACACGCATGACCCAGTTGACAGTGTTATGTATATATATATTTGATAGTGAAATATTTTTTTTTCAGAAAAGTTAATTTTTCGTTAAAATATGATTATTTATCATTCAAAATTATGTTTTCACTAATTAATATCATAGCCACACGCTAACCACCTGTAGTGGGGATGGGGGTTCCTGGGATAAAAAAAGAAAAGGGAAGGAGGAAAGTAAGAGAAAGTATGAGGAAAAAAAAGGAAATTTCTCCCGAAATTGCGTGAAGATTACAAATAGATGTCTTAAGTAGATGAATATTGAATTCATTAGCATTAGTAAGGCAAGCTAATAAGAATGATTGAATCATAATTGAGCATCTCCACGCACAAGAAAATACAAGTTAAATGATAAATATAAAGGTTTTGATAATACTTTGGTCGGGGCACATGAAAGATTGGTCAGGGCTAGTAGGTTCTGCATTTACTAGCCCGAATGGGCTAGTTGAAAAAAGTTAGTGTTAAGCCATGCAGGCTTCATGTTTAGAATTTCAAACTCCTGTGGTAAAAATTATACACATAATTAATGCTCAAGCATAATACATACTGGGCATTTTAAATATACTATGGTATTTTATGTTTTGATGACATAGGATGAGAAAATTGTGCAGCCAGTCCTGGATTTTAACCAGGGACCCCTTGCTTTTCTGATTGAGCTAATGATATGCCAAAAAACATCTCCTATTTAGTGACAATCACTAAGTTTGTGCACTAACATTCTCCTCTGCCAAGCTGGAATTTTTTCGAGAATTCAAGTCACGGGGATCATTGTAAACCTGATCCATTCAAACCATGAACAGGTTTTGTTGAGAATGGATTGTGCCATGGTCCTACATTGGGCACCAAAAGTTGCAGGATGGGACAATTGTACAGCCAATCCGGAACTCGAATCTTTTACCCCTGGCTATCAGGGCCAGTGTCTAGGATTATGCTGTTTACATGTGTACAATTAATAAACATGTAGTTAATTTCTTGATCACTATTAATGGTTACCGGTAACCTGCTAATTTGGAACTGCCACCATTGTGGGATCATACTATTGGTCATTTATATCAAGTTCTGAGTAAATTGACTAACCTTCATGTACATGTACAGTACAGCCAAAGCGGAACAAACGTATTTCGCGATCCGCGGCGGCAAGGCGAAACGAGTCGATGCCGCGTCAGTCGTTGAAGCCGCGTCAGTATGCGGCGGCAAGTCGCATTTCGCCGCGAAACTTCGCATCTGTCCGCCGAGGCATGCCGCGGTCCGCGACATGATGCCGAGTCGATGCGATCATGAAATATTTTTTTTTTAATTATTAGTTACATGTAGTTAACAAATTTTGAAAGAACAATTATAATAATAATTAAAATCATAATAAATTTATTGTGCGCGGATTGTATTAGCATATACATGTAAGCATAGTTAATGTGTCTGGCCAATTATTAAGTTTGTTTCCCGCCCGTAGCGTATGTAATTCACACATAAACAAGGTCACGTAATTATGTTTTCGCACATACAAGTGGTCAAGGCTCCAGCATATGGTGGATTTATAAATTAATTGCATGTTGATTCCGCTATTATATTTTAGCTGAGAAAATTAGCAGTTTGAAGCCACATCAATAATCAAGACGGTGACGACGTATTTGTAGTTTTGTTAATTATCAGCTTATTATAACTATTGTTTGAATATGCGTATATAAACACGTTTTATTTTGTTCATATTATCGATTAATATCGCTACCAATTACCCGATAATCCCGTATATTCCAGTTTGAAAGCAAATGCTGGTAAATATTTACGATACACAAACATTCTCGATATTTCCTTAAGTATCAAATGCATTTGGGCATTTGTTACTATTTATAGAGATGATGAAATAACGTCTAATCGGGGCGTTTTTTTTCTCCACTGAACACGCGTTTTACGCCTGACGTGATGTTCATGTATTTATACAACACAAAATACACCCAAACTTTCCAAACGACGTTCTACATGTCTGCATAATTTTCGCGCGCTTTTTATGAAACAAAGGATATTTTAGCACTGTTTATTTGACGCTAGAATTTGCCAAAGGACGCGTTAGCATTAAAATTCGGAAGTGTGTTTCGGATTACAAATATAATAATGATAATCGAACGAAACATAAACAGTTGCGCGTAATTAATTCTACGCTAAACATACATGTATGTAAATGTAGGTGGATATCTTTTCACTCGATCCGCCGCGTACGTTTGCGGCGGATTTACTCCGCGAAAGTACGCGAGGTTAATACAGACTCGGCGTCGTTTCGCGGATCGATGCCGAGTGCCTCGGCGATACGCCGTGTGAACACACGATTTGGCCGCCGCGGACTAATAATCTGGCCGTGGCGTAGCCGCGGATTATGTTTGTGCCGCTTTGGCTGTACTGTAGAATAGTAGATGATTGTTTCTGTTCACAATGCTTAAAACTATAAATGTATAAACTGCAGTTCTATGTCTTATTGCCACTAACAGATATAATAAATTATGATAAATGAAATGCTTAACGTTGCTGAATTCTTAATTCCTGCCCTTGTATTTCAAGAGAGAATACTTTCCAGTCAACCCATTTGGAAAGAGGTCAAATTTTCTTACACTTACCTTTAAACAGGTTTACTAGGATATATGTGCTATCTTTAATTTTGATAAATAACTAAGATTACATTTAGAACCATTCTTAATGTAATGTACATGAATCATGAAATTTGTTTAAACTTTTATATTTCCAAACCAAGTTGATATTCTGAAACAGCTTGTGGTACAATAGGCCTCATATACAAATTATTCACAATATAAATTATATTTTTTAAACAAAAATACCATAAACATGTATTATCTTAATTAGTTAATTATAATTATTACAATATAATAGTAATTAGTAAATTATCACAGTTATTGTTTAATAAATAAACTTCACTTCAATCAATGTTTACATTTATCAGTGCAAAATTATGTACCCATTCATAATAATAGAATTCATGATTATGAATAGCATTCATATAGATAAAAGGGTTAGATCAAATTTTAATGCTAGAATATTTTTTTCTTGAAGTGCTTGCATGTGCATGTATATTTATTGTTGTTTAGATTGAAAAAAGACTCAAAAATATGCTATTGGTATGGTACTGTATGTTGAAGAATAAATAAAGCTGAACATGAGAGATTAAACATTAAAAGACAAGTTGTGTTTTCCTTTCTTTTAAATCATTTATTATTAATGGAAAAGTATGCAAGTGTATGAAAGAAACAAGAGATGTGTTCGTCAGAAACACAATGCCCCCTAGTGCGCCGCTTTGAAATTTTTCATTAATTTTTTTTACTTTTGACCTAGGAAGATGACCTTGACCTTGAACTTCCACCACTCAAAATGTGCAGCTTCATGAGAACGCCGTTTTGGAATATATTTTTATACCTTTGACCTTGAAGGATGACCTTGAAGGATGACCTTGAAGGATGACCTTGAAGGATGACCTTGACCTTTAACTACCACCACTCAAAATGTGCAGCTTCATGATAATGCTGCTTTCAATAAAAAAATGACATTTGACCTTGAAAGATGAACTTGACTTTGAAGGATGACCTTGGTCTTGAACTTCCACTCCTCAAAATGTGCAGCTTCATGATAACGCCGCTTTGAATTTATTTTTGACCTTAAAGGATGACCTTGTCCTTGAAGGATGACATTGACCTTAAACTTCCACTACTCAAAATGTGCAGCTTCGTGAGATACACATGCATGCCAAATATCAAGTTGCTATCTTCAATATTAAAGAAGTTATGGCCAATGTTAAAGTTTTCGGACGGACAGACGCCATATATTTGACATTTGACCTTGAAGGATGACCTTCACCTTCACCTTTTACCACTCAAAATGTGCAGCTCCATGAGATACACATGCATGCCAAATATCAAGTTGCTATGTTCAATATTTCAAATGTTATTGCAAAACTTTACTATATTAAAGTTTTAAATTTTTGTCATTTGACCTTGAAGGATAACCTTGTCCTTGACCTTTCACCACTCAAAATGTGCAGCTCCATGAGATACACATGCATGCCAATTATCAAGTTGCTATGTTCAATATTTCAAAAGTTATTGCAAAACTTTAGTATGTCAAGTTTTTAATTTTTGACCTTTGACCTTGAAGGATGACCTTGACCTTTCACCACTCAAAATGTGCAGCCCAATGAGATACACATGCATGCCAAATATCAAGTTGCTATGTTCAATATTTCAAAAGTTATTGCAAAACTTTACTATATAAAAGTTTGAAATATTTGACCTTTGACCTTGAAGGATGACCTTGACCTTTCACCACTCAAAATGTGCAGCTTCATGAGATACACATACATGCCAAATATCAAGTTGCTATGTTCAATAGTTCAAAAGTTATTACAAAACTTAACTGTAAGGTTAAAGTTTTGGGACAGAATGACAGACAGAAAGACAGACAGACAGGCCAAAAGCAATATACCCCAGATCATTCGATCCGGGGGCATAAAAAGTATTAATTAAGGTCATTCAAATTTACACCCCACCATCCCTTTTTCTCGTATTGCTTTCTATTATTAAACTCATCCTCTACACTTGCGAAGAATACCTAAAAAATCCTGTTATATGTAATCAAGTTTGTTTAAATGTGTTTACTTTGATGCATTGCTGAACCTTCTGAATATCCTGAATAATGATATTGACATTGAACAAAACAAGGACATGCACTACTGTATCAGCAATGCAGGTCTTTCTCCAGAAATTTGCACAGGGGAAAATATGTGTGATTTACAGGGTACTGGGTTACTCCTTTGAATTTATTTAATGTTAGGCACTTAACCAAATGTTATTGTACTTAAGAAAGTGCAATAATTGAACAAATATATATTTAAACTAATCAGCCTTTAAAAACATGATGAACCTTTAATGTCTTTCATGATATTGAAGAATTACAGCAACACAAATTGGTGAGATAAAGTAATAAATTAACTTAGATTTAGGCAGTAAGGTGCTTAAAGAGCCGGAGAAAAGGCATGAGTATTACAAGTATTGCAATTTATTATTTATTTAAAAGATCATGTAAAGAATTGAATGTATGTTATAGCAGCTTAATTTGATTCTGTGCAGTTTTGATTCTGTACTTTTTTGACAGATTGTCATATTTCTCTTATAAAATTTTGTATTTTTTAAACATTATTCCTGAATGAACTTGTAAGTGTATGATAGATGCTTCCAGTTGTCCCCTTTCAGGATAAGCATGCGACAATGAAATGTATATTGTTAAAACAACAATAACAAAACAACTGTACTGATGTTGGCCTGCAATTTATTTTAAGATGTGTATTTTACCATAGAATTAGTTTGAGTAAACATCTTCAGGGTCTATGTGTACCAAACTGGCATTGCATTGGTAAATCATTAACAGACTGTTTACTTTGGTCAATATTTATATTCAACATTTCTTATTCACTCAAAATCTAGTCAAAGCAGCAACTAATTATTGATGCTTCTGTATAATTTTATATTATTTTCTAATACAGATATACAGCTTTGACTCATTGTTAATATTGCAATATGTTCATTTAGTTAAATATGTGCATGAAATAAAATTTAATAGCTCGCGCCCAGTTGTAAACGTCAAATACTATCAGATAAAGCAAAGCCGATGGGCGCAGTCATTTTGAATATGCCACTATGATCATGTGACTAAAATTCACATGCTGTAGAAAGTAGTCTGTGAGCCCACGACAGAGGTGAATGTAACAAGGGCTGTTTGTAAAACATGCATGCCCCCATATGGGCTCTCCGTTGTAGTGACATCCATAGTGTGAATATGTTTTTTGTCACTGTGACCTTGTACTTTGACCTAGTGACCTGAAAATTAATAGGGGTCATCTGCCAGTCATGATCAATGTACCTATGAAGTTTCATGATCCTAGCCATAAGCGTTCTTGAGTTATCATCCGGAAACCATTTATTTTGGGTCACCAAGAACTTGACCTTTGACCTAGTGACCTGAAAATCTATAGGGGTCATCTGCAAGTCATAATCAATCATACTATCAAGTTTCATGATCCTAGGAATAAGCGTTCTTCAGTTATTATCCGGAAACCATTTTACTATTTCGGGTCACCATGAACTTGACCTTTGACCTAGTGACCTCAAAATCGATAGAGGTCATCTGCGAGTCATGATCAATGTACCTATCAAGTTTCATGATCATAGGAATAAGCGTTCTTGAGTTATCATCCGAAAACTATCTTACTATTTCGGGTCACCATGACCTTGACCTTTGACCTAGTGACCTCAAAAGCAATATTGGTCATCTGCGCATCATGATCAATGTACCTATGAAGTTTTATTATCATAGCCATTAGCATTCTTGAATGATCATCCGGTAACCATTTTACTATTTCAGGTCACCGTGACCTTGACCTTTGACCTAGTGACCTGAAAATCAATAGGGGTCAACTGCGTTTCATGATCAATCGTAACCTATCATTTTTCATGATCCTAAGCATAAGCGTTCTTGAGTTATTATCCGGAAACCATTTTACTATTTCGGGTCACCGTGACCTTGACCTTTGACCTAATGACCTGAAAATCAATTGGGGTCATCTACCAGCCATTATCAATCTACCTACGAAGTTTCATGATCCTAGGCATAAGCGTTCTTGAGTAATCATCCGGAAACCATTTTACTATTTCGGGTCACTGTGACCTTAACCTTTGACCTAGTGACCTGAAAATCAATAGGAATCATCTGTCAGTCATGATCAATCTACCTATCAAGTTTCATGATCCTAGGCCTAAGCATTCTTGAGTTATCATCCGGAAACTATTTTACTATTTCGGGTCAGTGACCTTGACCTTTGACCTAGTGACCTGAAAATCAATAGGGGTCATCTGTGAGTCATGATCAATGTACCTATCAAGTTAATGATCCTAGGCCTAAGTGTTCTTGAGTTATCATCCGGAAACCATTTTACTATTTTGGGTCACTGTGACCTTGACCTTTGACCTAGTGACCTCAAAATCAATAGGGGTCATCTGCGAGTCATGATCAATGCACTTATGAAGTTTTATGATCCTAGGCCCAAGCGTTCTTGAGTTATCATCCGGAAACCACCTGGTGGACTGACCGACAGACTGACATGTGCAAAGCAATATACCCCCTCTTCTTCGAAGGGGGCATAATGAACCGTAGTGTAAGAGAGTGCTAGAAGGAGTGCTGTATATGAAGAAGAACCCGCTCAATTAATTTTGTCAGTGGACAAATAAACAACAAAACACTGAACTATGACCTGCAAGCACAACACTCTCACACAGTATTATAAAGAAGCTATTTAACCCTTTCTCCGATAGATGCGTATAATCCCGAGTCTATCGATTCCCCGATACATGCGTTTATTACCGTCTCTATCGATTACCACATACATGCGAATTTGGCCGTGTCTATCCATTACCCGATAATCCCGTATATTCCCAATGTCCATTTTCAAATGCAAATTCTGATTGATATTGACGACAAAATTGCTCAAGAAAACTCATAAACACAAACATCCGACATTTTTCTAAAGTGTCAAATAAATTTTGGCATATGTTTCTATTTAAAGATTTGATGAAATAGGTGTCCAATCTGGACAATGGTATTCAAATTAGCGTAAATAACATAATGTGGTGTGCGCGCATCGTGTACAGTTAATGTTCTGTTACAAATTGTAGCCAGAAATAAATACATGTATATGCCCATGATATTTTCGTGTCAGGTCTTTGTTTGGACAAAAAGAGCGCGAAAATAGGCGTGGGTGTATTTATTTATAACAAAAACTGCGTAGCGCAGACAACAACGTAAAAGCTTCGTAGTGAATTTCCATTTAAGTATTGTGGCATCTCGCAAATGATTTTGACATTTTCCTGAATAAAATAAAAGTAATAAACGCTGTATCATTTTCATATTTTAGTTCCTTCAATATTGCAACAATTATTGTACTGTATCTGATTGCACGCAAAGTGCCGTGTACAGTTCATGAATATTCTTTTACAACGACCAATTAACAGCGTCGTCTATATTTAGACTTAATGCAATATGTACAAGTCATTTTCTGGAAATTGGGAGAAAGTAAAAGTGATTTTTCGAAAATAGACCAACGTTTTTTTCCATTTAATTTGTCATAATTATTTATATTTTATGTTGTCTGTGTATGTTTGTTTGGTTCTCATAATGAAATCATAATCTTATGAAAATTAATATCGTAATGATAAATGTTTAAAGCAAGTCCCGTTTCCGAGATCATTTACGAGAATTACTTCGATATATTTACTGACATATAAAATCATGGTTTTGA
Organism: Dreissena polymorpha; assembly: GCF_020536995.1. Classification (NCBI taxonomy): domain Eukaryota; kingdom Metazoa; phylum Mollusca; class Bivalvia; order Myida; family Dreissenidae; genus Dreissena; species Dreissena polymorpha. The sequence continues at coordinate 31,465,768 of NC_068355.1, read as the reverse complement.
CAGACGACACGTGCTAATCTAAAGTTGGTGTTTTTGTAATACACAGGATATTGGATTATCGCTGCTTAATTGAGCAATAAAACAAAGATGCAGTCGGTGGTTTTCAGTAGGTCTTTTGTACTGACCAACATAATAATCAATAATGCATGTGCTTATCTAACATTTAGGGATAAAACACACGGGATACTAGACACTTTGGACTTGTTTGGGCCATAAAACGCAATCCCGGTGGCTTTTTTCAGTAGCACACGTGTCCAGAAACTAACGAGTTCGGGTAATAAAGCACAGAGATTATGATCTGAAAACTGCATGGAGTCTGAAATAAAAACAAAATGCAGACAAATCAAAAGATTCATCGCCTAATGTTACAATTCAATATTTTAAGGTGGGGGTTCTCACTGCATTTCTTGTTGCATTCGCATACGCTTGTATTACTTGTTATAACTTATATCCTCGTATTATTTATTAGAATACAGACTTAAAATTTATATGATTGGAATGAGAATTTATTTCTCTACAATATTTACATTGATACAAATGATGTGAAATGCAAGAAACTAAGTGAAAATTAAGCCTAAACAAGACAGGTGTAACAGTTGAGAATGTTTCCATTATTTTCCCAATAACCCTATTGAGATGGTGTAGTCAGGCTTATCAGCTGTATATGGAGTCACTGTTATCAGAACAGCAGGACTGGTATTGGCCTGGAGTGGCAGATCAGATAAGAGGTCTATCAGGGAAAGGGTTAAACCAAAAAATCAGTTTAAAAAACATCATCATGAATTTATCGTTAAATCAAGAAAATACAGTTAACTGGTATGAAATTGATGTTAAAACAATTTTTCTTTCAGAAACTGATAGTAAAGTGTGACAGTGACAGAAGAATATCAATCAATATTTAAAATAAACCCACAATAGTGAGGTGAATGAATCAATGAAATACTTGACAGGAACGTAACAAATGTTGGGAATCAATTGATTAATGCAACAGGCACAGTTTTAAAAGCAGAAAGCTTATTTATCAGTGGTGCTTAACTTTTACTGATAAAAAGCTTTTGGTTGCAAAGTTATATGGCAATACAGCATTAAAATACTAATGTACACAAACTAGTATATAAGTATATCAATCAATAAAGAAATAACTGTATACGTAAATTGAAATGAACAGTAAATATTACGATTTCAGAGATCTGAGAAGCATAACTTGTTTTCTTTTGGTTCTTTTACTTGTTACCCGATACCTACCTGAATGCGAGACAACTCTTGTTTGCCCTTAGTTTCGAAAAGACCGAATATTTGATGTTAAGAAAAAATCGGTCCATTTAGTCGATAACGAAATTCCCCAATGTCCCATTTTATCGATTTTAAAAATATCAATTTGACCAGACCCTTTTTTCTAAAATAGCTAGAAAATCTCTGTACATATCACAAATGTTATTAGGATGAATCCACCATGATTCTTACCTGTTAAATCAGCTGATGTATCTCCATAGAGCCAGGAGACCAGTTTGTCACTCAATGTGAACTTGTACAGAGCAGTACCAAAGCAGATATATAGGTCACCCTGATTGTGGGCAATACCTGTACCTTCATATTGTAACTTAAGCTTCCTGCCTTTGGCGAGTTGGCTCTGGCTTACTGTGATAAACTGGACCTCATAATCCATAGCCACTGCAACCTCAGTGGGTGTGATAAGACACATATCCCATGGCTCATCCCTCACATCCAAGTGGCTCACCACCTGGTACTGCTGGTTCAGAAGCTTGACTTTATCATTGTAACAGTCTGCAACCAGTACCTGTCCATTTGGGAGAGCACATACTGCTTTGATCTGGCATGTGTATGAATCACTTGGTATTTTCACATTGTGCACAGACTTCCCATTCACAGTGAAAACATGGTTTGAAAAGTTCTCTTTTATAAATATATCAGATTGTTGTATATTTTCCAGACATTTTTTACTGGCAATAAAAGAGAGTTCAGGCTTACCCAGTACTTTCGGAATGGCTACATGGAGATGGAACAATTCATAGTGAAGTCTAATGCAGCTGTTTCTCAAAACCTTGAGAGGAGCTTGTTTCAGGTTTAGCTCTTCTTTCTTCTCCTTAATAGTGCTTTTCTCAAAATCTGCTAATAAATTTTTGATTCCCTCACGCATTTCACTGATAGGGTATTGCATATGTTCATGTGTTGTATTAACTGTGCTGGTTTCACATTCGCGTAAATACGATACTATATTCACACGCAAACCATCCACAATAAGCCTCTCATGTTCTTTATATGAAACCTTAAGAGACATCATTCTGTCCTCCTGATATGTCTGACATTGTTTCATTTGTGAAAGAGTATTTTCCGTTCTGACAGACAGGTTCTTAAAGTTGGTTGACTTCCCTCTGGCAGCCTGAGGTAATGGAGTTACTTGTAAGCATAGTCTGAAAAACAACCACACAGGAGACAGTAAGTGATTGAATAGTAATCAACTGACCAATAACCAACTGTTTACCCCGAAACGATATTAATTATAATACAAATTTAAAGGGGCATTTTAACAAAAAAAATAATTTAGGCACATACAATAACAATGCATGTTACATGTACATCAATTCACATGTGACTTTTCTAGAGGCAATACTATATTGATTATTATTAAAATAAAAATATATAAATAAATATGTATCTATCTACTGTGCGTTTGAGAAATAATGCAAACCGCATTGAACAACAAATTGTGCATTTATTAATTATAATGCTATTACCACTCTTTAGTAATGTCATTACTAGAATGCATGTGTATAACATAATTTATGTATATTTAACTCATCATTATTATACTGATTAAAGTGCCACAGGACAAAGTGTGTTTTTATTAAGACATTCAGTGTTTTCAGTGTTTCAAATTGAAATAATTCTTATGAAATGGCAATCTAAGTATAAAATAAAATCTGTTTGTGCATAAGCCGTTAATATGTCTCTTTTACTATAATATTTTTCTTTTTTAATGTTATAAATTATGAGAACTTAATTCCTCTTTACTAATTGCTTTCTTGCATTAATTGGCATTAGCTTCATTAATAAATAGATAGAGAATGATGTGATAATTCATACTTATTGTTAAATACTGTAAAAATTAACAATGGACAAGCACATACACACATACACTCAACCATTTCAACACAAATCACAAGTATATTGACAAATATTGAAACTCCATAATTTTTAATCAAGAGATAAATTCTTGTTACCGTCCAATGTAAAGCAATGGACGAATTTCAAGTGATTTTTCAAAAGTATAATTTGCCCCCTTGGTGCAAAAAGGTATCATATCACATTGAAATGAGAAGGCACATAGCAATTTTTGCACCAACATGGCGAATTGATCTTGCATTTAAACATGTTATCATTTATGAAACCATTTCTTTGAATATAATAGTTTCAAAATGTTTAGCTCCCATCATAATTTGTTGCATAATAGCCCACACTTGACTTTCTTCTGAGTATTAAGAATGTAGGCATCATGTCATATTATAATTAAACAAAAAACATAGTATGAATAAAGAAGGCCATCATGGCCCTTGAAGGGACTGTCAACCACGACGACAAAGAAAACAAAAGTTGTATAATACCGCATTTTTTTACAATTATTAGTTTATATTGATTAAAAAAATCACGACTGGTATATTGCATAACTTGAAAAAAGTTCATATTTTCAGTATATTAGGTAATACAATTTCGCGTTGTGATATCAAAAGTACATCGCGAAAATATGTGACATAATGATATACACACTATAAATAACGCAAGTATATTGATCATTTTATATATAAAATGTATACAATTCACTACGCATGCACAATTTGCATTCCTGAGTTTACCACGTGACGATCATGTTCAATCTACTGGCGTTATTTATATTTTTGCCTAGTAGTTACCTGGTAGACATACCCAGTGTGCGAAATTCGCACTAGCCCGAAGGGTTTTGGCTAGTGAAAATCCATTCGGGCTAGTGGGTATTAAAAAATTATATAGTCGGGCTAGTAAGAAATTTCACTTTTTATATATGTGTATAAGAATTTGGGCTATTACTTTAAAATCTGAATTTCACACACTGCATACCCAGTAAAACTTATTACCGAATATACTGAAAATATGAAAACTTAACAACTTTTTTCAAGTAATGTAATATACCAGTCTTGCTATTTTAATCAATATAAACTTATAATTGGTAAAAACATACGGTATCTTACAACTTTTCATTTCTTCGTCGTCATGGTTGACAGTCCCTTTAAGGGCTAATCTGAGTTCCTGGACATGAATTGTGGAAGGCTTCAACTGGTGGTCTATTTTTTGACCCCACTAGAGTGTTAAGAATTTAGTTTTAGATTTGACATGGTGACATTGTTTCTAGACGCATGTTATCCACTTTCAGACTCGGCCTAGATATTGTCAAGGTACCAGTACACATTCTGAGTTGTTTCCAGAGTGAGTCATGAAATATGGTCTCTGTAGTTGCACAAAGGATTTTCTTATTGTTCATCTAGTCAACTACTTTCAACACACAAATGACACAAAATTTGAACTCGGCCTTGACATATATTCAGGAAGCAGGATCACATGACTTTAAAGGGTTCACTAATTCATGTCAATGGATGTAAACACACCGGTAAGTGATGCTTGTTTCAAATAACTTTTAAATAATTTTTTAAAGAATTTAAAACAGTGCATACACGACAGTTTTTTATACGGTTTATGGCAGTGTGAAAAACATTGGAATTACTTAATTTAATAAGCCTTTGTTATTGGCAAATCATATGATGTGTAATGAATTCATATACACGGTTGTGCTGCATGCAACGTGAAATCTTGGCACCAATTTAAGGCGTATTCAATAATGAAGTTTTGTATGTGCCGGCCGCGCACATGAATCAGATTCATATTTGGCCTTAATACTGTCTAGATAAACATTCCAACAAAGTTTAAAGTTTCATGGATAATATATTAAAATGTGAATCTAAAGTGGTAACAAAGACGGCACAAAACGGACACCTAACACTACAGCCACACACCGAACTACACCGAAAAGGGTGATTACAATTATAGCACTTCCTGGTCTGGTGATTAAAACAGCCCCAACATCTGGTGGTACTTAAAACAAGAAATATCTTTAAAAAAGATATACGGCGTTGATTGTGGTTGAAGTTTATGGAAGGTAAAGATTTAAATGAATGAGATCAAGTTTAGCTAATATCTTTTTCTGTGCAGTTTTTAGCTGCATCAAACGCAGTACGGGATGTTACGCGGAGTTTTCGCGGCTTATTTACATTATTACATATTGCTGGTCATAAACCTATAGATACAATAAAGAAAACCAAAGTCAACCGGCCACACGCGAAGTCTCCGTACATATTTTAAATATGTATACGCGCGTTCTTCGAACAAACCTGTTTGAGTGGTTTATCGGGAATTGCTACGTGTATTTGATTCGATTATTAACAGTATCGAGAATCATCGCGCTCATACTTAATACATTAGTCAATATGCTGCAATAATACATTAGTAAATATGATGGAATAATTCTTGTTAATTAACTAAAAATAATATTTATCATGGTATTGTTGAAAACACATTAAGAATCTATTATTGACATGCCATAAAATAATATCGCTGGATATCTTCATTTCACATCTTTCTGGTGGTAAAGAAAATTCCGGTTCACCTAGTTCACGCTATATCGTCTTTATTATATAACTATTATATAACTGACCGCGAACTCCGAACAGCACAGAAGGTCTGACCTGTATATAAACTCTGACATTCAAACACACTAACCGCGAACTGACCCCTTATACCTCGCGGGTTGAAATGCAACACATTAAAGTGAGGCATCGCTTCCACTGCTCTTTATACTTTTACATATAACATGTTGACAGGAATATGGAAGTCAGTACTAAATATGAGAACATGGCCTTAAAGTACACAACGTTCTCGCGCTGAAAATCCTCTGAAAATAAAAGATGTACGCACAAACTGTATTGATGTCGAGATTGAGTGTAAAACTGTTCTATCTATAAAGCCTTTTTATTAGAGATAAAACTGTTTCATGCTGAACACGCAGTAAAACAGTGTTACAAAGACGCGGACATGTTTCCAATGTTCTAGTGGTATTATCAAATCAGCCAATGCAGTCAATGAAGTGTATTCATCTGTACTTGGCCGCGGGAAGTTTTATTTGCATTCTATTGGACGCTAACAAAGGTCAGGCTAAGGTGAAAAGCTGGCGTATACAGCTGACGCCGAAAAAAATTGTTTAATGTTTATGCAGAACATATATTATGACAGCACACTTTATCAATGTTTTGAGCAAGTTTCATTAGAAGTGGGTCACACATGTGACTTTTTGAGTGAAAAAAAAGATACATGTAATTTTACTGTAGCATTATAAGCAAAACTACCTGCTGCATTGAAGACAGGTTTATTAATTGACTTTAATCATATCCTATTTTGTGGATAAATAACTCAAATAAATGTTCAGCAAGTTTCTAGGATATTGAGGAAGCATATAATACTTCTACTGTGTGTTCATAATATTTGCTTTAAATATGACCTAGTGATCTAGCTTTGAACTCAACCTTGAAATCATTTGGACAAATGTAAACTGGACAAGTTTAAAAAAAATCAGATGAAAACTGTGGACTTAATCGGATAAACAATAAAAGTCTAATGCACGCACGCACACACACACACACAGACAGACAGACAGACCGACACCATGCCATCCCATAAGCTCTTCTGCCTTTGGCAGTAGAGCTTAAAAGTATGTTTGCTGTGAAAGACCATGAATATGTTTAAGCGATTACATATTTATATTGTATTGGTCTGTAAAATATGGTTGCTGGGCTGAATGTCTGATACTCTTCTTGAGCTTTCAGGAAGAATGCAATCTGGCTAAGATTTTAATTGGATAATGGTACTAAGTTTCATTAGACAATAAATGTGGTCTTTTAGTGTTCACATGCTTTTTTATTGTATCTAACAAACTATTTGTTTAAACCATACACAACCCAGTTTAAAATGCATTGGGTATATCAATCTGACAAAAAGTTTCATAAAAAACTAGGCAATTTTGTTGTCCTCCAGAGTGTTCACAAGATTGTTCTTTCATGTAACCTAGTTTTTACCTCACATGGCCAGACTTGAAACGTGGCTGACATATCATTAGGACAAAATGTTTTGAATGAATTTTATGAAGATTTTCCACTAAATTCCGTCCTTGGGTGTTCAAAAGGCAAATGTTGATAATGGACAAAGGATGACAAAGGACGACACAATTTTATCAAAATAGTTCACCATGGGAATGTTGTGCTCAGGTGAGCTTTTAATGTGACGTGTAGAGCATTTGCAAGGTATCACCATCAGCATGTAAGAAACATGTCCCTCTGTCCGGCATGTATTTTAAAAGCTGGAACTAGTTTTTAACTTAGTGGCTATATGAATAGAAAAAACTCTGAAAAAGTTTAATGAAGATCGGACAAACCAGACATTCCCAAAAGTATTTTAAGGTCACAGGATATGGGTCAAAGACATATATTTCCCGGTCTGGAAATTACATGAAAACTCAGATTTAAACTACAAATGTCAACAAACCGGCCACAAAATTATAATCAAAGCGCTGAAGGCACTGAAGTTGTTCTCTGTTGTCGTCCTTGATTAGCTTGTGTGCATTGCACAGGCTAATCAGTGTGCACATGCTAATCAGTATGCACAGGCTAATCAGTGTGCGCAGGCTAATCAGTATGCACATGCTAATCAGTGTGCACATGCTAATCAGTGTGCACAGGCTAATCAGTGTACACAGACTAATCAGTGTACACAGACTAATCAGTGTGCACATGCTAATCAGTGTGCACATGCTAATCAGTGTGCACAGGCTAATCAGTGTGCACAGGCTAATCAGTGTACACAGACTAATCAGTGTGCACATGCTAATCAGTATGCACAGACTAATCAGTGTGCACAGGCTAATCAGTGAACATAGGCTAATCAGTGCACACAGGCTAATCAGTGTGTACAGGCTAATCAGTGCACACAGGCTAATCAGTGTACACAGGCTAATCTTATTTGACATGCATTTAACCCTGTTTTCTATGCAAGCAGCCAATATGTAAAAACAGATTTAAATGATAAACACTAGACAGGCCAATGTTGTCTTACAACCTGGTAAATACACTCACTGAGTAGTAGAGCAGACGCTCCTATTGCTTCGTCGTCTGCAGTGCAGACGGGCAGCGGTAATCGTTCCTAGCATAGAGAGTTACGGTTCTTATCATAGCTAAGGCTTCTAAGCACATACAGATTTGCAAAACAAGGTCTGTAAATGACTCGACCAATCTAACGCGACCAACTAAAAATCGATGAAAAGGCACTATTGACGTATATTTAATGTACACAAACTGTTAATACAAAGTTCCATGAATATTGGGCAAGACATGTGGCGCCTCTATAGTGTTCATATGCAAATTGTTGATAACAGACAACAAACAACCATCATAAAGAAACAAAACTGAGAAAAGGTCACGATGAGAAGGTTAAAAATGCAGGCTAAAACAAGCAAACATCAAGTGTGAACTATCCTCCATAAATAGAGTAAAGGAACATATGCACGAGACATTATACAGGCAGGTTGATTAAAGCCTTAAGGTATTGCTATACTATATACTATATTTGTTGCTGAAATGTTGCCAATGTCTTGTAATCCATATGCTTGAACTTTAAAATGTTATTTCAAACAAACACAAATTAACAAATTAAAGCTCAAGAAAAAATTGCACACAAGAAATGATTTTGAAAACCTTATATAACTTACTAATAGAATAATCCAAACAAATTAACATGGATGATGGTAATTGCACAGAGGCGTCGAAGCTGGGGCGGCTGGGGCAGCGACCGCCGCCCCAATAGTTTCCGCAAAAATGAAAATTCATCAAAGACATTTTTTTAAAATCATTTCAATACACATATATTTGAAAATATCTTTTCCACAAAACAAGGTAATCATGCTTTCGCGGTTATGACACGTGTATTGTTGATTGTCATCACCCGCCCGCGGAAATGTACGTGTCAATTATGTTGTTACCGGGGGTAATTAATAGGTCTCTTTTATAACAATAATCCCTTAATTATTGAGTAATTAAACCTGGGAATCTTAAATTGTTGGTATGATCTAAGCCTTTGCTTCTTTCCATTAATATAAAGGAAAGTATGACATGAAACAAATGTGCCGATATTCAATAGTCCTTAATTATCACAAAATTAAAGATACCTCAAGATACCTGAATTAATTGTAATAACTCAAAGTAATTCTTTAATTTTTAAAACTTATTTAATGTTTTTTACCACTTTTTGTGTCATTTCAATATGTGTATTCCAAACCAACAAACGAATTTCTAATTTCTAAAACGGAATTTCGGCACAAAAAAATCCTGAAGAACAGTCTTTCAACCCATATGATACCTATTGTTGTGTTGCCTGCTACAAAGTACAAACTGCGACATATAGTGATCACTTCTCCATCGTGTGTCTGTTTGTCACAAATTTTGTCACTGAGATAATGCCTGCAACAGATGTGTATAAGGTCAGGTATCAGGCATAGCAACGCACCAAAATGCGCCATTTGATGCTAAAATTTGAAAAAAAATCCGGGGTACGCCAGACCCCCACCAACGGGAGGGGGATACCCTCGCCCATACCCACCCCATCCGCCGCCCCAAATTGTTAATGTGCTTCCGACGCCCCTGTTGCATACAGGTAATACAATGCAATAATTTATACTGATATAAAATAAGTAATAATAAGCTACCTGTGATTAAGCTCAAAACATATAGAGCAGCACAGCTGACTGTGGTCTGCGCAGTACATTGTTATTTGTTCACTCGTGTGTATGACGCATGTTAAAAGAGAAGTCTCCATCTTCTTAGAAAGTGGCCACTTCATTATTTTATCCTTTCCATAAGGAGATTTTTTGAAAAACAACCAACCATGCTGTCTGTGGGAGTTTATACATCTTCTGCAGAAGTATTTAAGACATGTTTTACAGTAAAAATCTGCATCTATTTCTACAGATCGTTCTTTCTCGCAGATTGTACAACAATAATATTTAACAAAATCATAATTTCTTGAAATTCCAGATGTCGCCATTTTGATAATTCACTTTCAACAAACAAGATTTTACAAACTAAAATCAATTGACATATTTATGTCCAAGCGTGTGTACACTAAATATCCCAGAAAACAAACACACACAATGTTATTAAACACAGACAAGTTTTAATAAATTTCGAACTGAACAGCAACCAAGTTAACCGTCAAATGGCGATTGTATTATAGGAGTAAACAGTGTAACTATGTATACTGTCACCTGACTATTGGGTACTGAGTGTATTGATTACTTTAAACTGCAAAAAACAAGCTTTGTAGATAAACACTTTAAACCAGATTGTTTAACACACCACATTTTTAATTGCTCTAATACATGCCATGTTATGATAATATAATTATAATGATAATACAGAAGCTTGTTACATAAACAAATTTTATGACAATATATTAGATACTTTTCCTCAAACAGCATTTAAAACTAACAAGTAATACTTGGCCATTTAAATGCAATTGCACTAATTGACTAGTGTGAATATTGCATACTGACATAGCAAAAGCCTGAGTGATACATCTTCTGTTTTAAACACATGAATGAATAACATTGACAACAAATGTGTTGGATGCATTCATTATTAGTTTTGGATGGGTCGTTGAGCCTGAGCTACTGAGAAAGTTGTGACCTTAATATTTTGTTAAACAATTAACATACTTGAAAGCTTTTCATAAATATGTCCAACTGTTGTGTTTTTATTTTATTTTATTATATGGTTCCACTGATTAAGTCATTTAAAATATGGTACAGACAATAACTACCATTTAATAAAAATCTTGAAGCAGTCAATTACTTACTACAAACATTCATTATTGTAGCTTGGGTGAACCCAATTCTCTTAAATCTATATACATTTTGTTGATGTGAATGTCAACTTACATTGGCAAAATGTTTAGTAGCAATCTTCAAATTAGTTACAGTCCCAATCTAGGAGTGGATTAACAATGTCATTAAGGTTCGCGTGACATTTATACTAAATTAATTAATTTATAAACTTTTTAAAGCTGCAATTGTGTCATCAACTTATCCTACAAAACAGTTTCAGTTGCAATAGATATTTTAATATCCCAATTGTGTGCCTTGTTAAAATTACAATTGTGTTTGATCATTTTGTTTATTTCTTAGTCACTTTATGATGCTAATTATGTGTTGCTCATGGCAAGCCTCGCCATGTAATCCTTTCTTTAACGCATCGGACAAATTCCAGTACTCAATGATACTTACAGTGTACATAGTATTCTGTATTTTGAAAAACCACACACTGCATAAAATGCAGGCATTTGTATTGATGGTATTTAAAGTCACTATTACGCTCACCAATACATACGGCTACTGTATTATGCTATATAAAAAACATTCGACAACAAGTAGTACCATACGATGGTTAATTACAATAGGAAGACCCTAAAAACAAGTAACATTGATGTAAAAACGTTATATTACAAGCATTTGGCAAGTTTTAAGCATCTAAATATCGTTCCACAATGTAATCTACTTTCGCTTTCGAGTCAGGATCGGATTCATTCGTGTTGCGTTCATTTGCATAATTTATACAAGCCATTTTCGCATTCGCTAAGCTCCAGTTACCCAGAATTTATTTTGATTTCACAAAATGATTTTTCATGAGAGCTACGTCATGCTTCCGACGCTTACTGTATCCAATCTCGTGTTCGCCCGTAATTGTTCGGATATTTCACGGGAGTTATAAATGGAATTATTTGTGACCACAAAAAAAATAAAAACAAGCATTTTGTATCTCGTTAAATCAATTCTACCAGACAACATCTTACGTTGAAATTTTGCATTTTGCTAAAAGGAACATTGATTTTTTTATGGGTTAGCTTTATTTAACGAAATATTCTATATTTTTGAGCGTGATTGTTACTTTAAACAGAATAAATTTGTCCTAGTTCATTGTCACAGTCTGACAAGAAACTAACAAAAAGCTTAAATAGAGATAATATTTTAATTAAATTTCAACATTTCACGAAGTTGTTGTTTAGAATAAAGTATAGTCATTTGTAGCCGTTTCTTTAGCTCCTTTTTTCCTTAGGTCAATTTTCTAACATTTCAACCAATCAAATGCCCCAAAATTATAAACATCGGAACTACAGTGCTAAATTGACGTCATCGAACGGGGAACTCCCGGGATGAAAACAACTGTTTTACACGAAGAATGCTGATGCGTTGTTCGAAATATAGTCACAATTAATACAGAGAAGAATTTTAGAATATTTAAAAGCCGTAAATTTGATCATTTTTATATATTGTATCATTATGAACAATCAGCAGACGCTGGTTATTTACTTTGAAAATTTCCAGTTCCGGTTTCCGGTTCAGATATTGCACGCGCAGATAAAGAACAACCTGTAGATCACCGTCAAATATATGTGTTAACGTACATGTAATGCTCGCTTCTAGACAATCTACGGATCAACCGAAGGACCTACCAACGAAAATTAAAAAAAACTCTTATAAAATTGGGAGCCCTAAGGACCTTAAGAGAAACAACCAAAAGCAAAAGAACTCTTCTAAAATTGGGAGCACACTCTTTTTGGTTTGTTGATTTTGTGCAATAATAGTTCAGTCATGTTCAGTGTTAACCCTTTCCCCGATAATCCCGAGTCTATCGATTCCCCGATACATGCGTTTATTACCGTCTCTATCGATTACCGCATACATGCGAATTTGGCCGTGTCTATCCATTACCCGATAATCCCGTATATTCCCAATGTCCATTTTCAAATGCAAATTCTGATTGATATTAACGACAAAAGTGCTCAAGAAAACTCATAAACACAAACATCCGACATTTTTCTAAAGTGTCAAATAAATTTCGGCATATGTTTCTATTTAAAGATTTGATGAAATAGGTGTCCAATCGGGACAATGGTATTCAAATTAGCGTAAATAACATAATGTGGTGTGCGCGCATCGTGTACAGTTATTGTTCTGTTACAAATTGTAGCCAGAAATAAATACATGTATATGCCCATGATATTTTCGTGTCAGGTCTTTGTTTGGACAAAAAGAGCGCGAAAATAGGCGTGGGTGTATTTATTTATAACAAAAACTGCGTAGCGCAGACAGCAACGTAAAAGCTTCGTAGTGAATTTCCATTTAAGTATTGTGGCATCTCGCAAATGATTTTGACATTTTCCTGAATAAAATAAAAGTAATAAACGCTGTATCATTTTCATATGTTAGTTCCTTCAATATTGCAACAATTATTGTACTGTATCTGATTGCACGCAAAGTGCCGTGTACAGTTCATGAATATTCTTTTACAACGACCAATTAACAGCGTCATCTATATTTAGATTTTATGCAATATTTACAAGTCATTTTCTGGAAATTGGGAGAAAGTAAAAGTGATTTTCGAAAATAGACCAACGTTTTTTTCCATTTAATTTGTCATAATTATTTATATTTTATGTTGTCTGTGTATGTTTGTTTGGTTCTCATTTATCTTATTAAAATTAATATCGTGATGATAAATGTTTAAAGCAAGTCCCGTTTCCGAGATCATTTACGAGAATTACTTCAATATATTTACTGACATATAAAATCATGGTTTTGACAGACGACACGTGCTAATCTAAAGTTGGTGTTTTTGTAATACACAGGATATTGGATTATCGCTGCTTAATTGAGCAATAAAACAAAGACGCAGTCGGCGGTTTTCAGTAGGCCTTTTGTACTGACCAACATAATAATTAATAATGCATGTGCTTATCTAACATTTAGGGATAAAACACACGGGATACTAGACACTTTGGGCTTGTTTGGGCCATAAAACGCAATCCCGGTGGCTTTTTTCAGTAGCACACGTGTCCAGAAACTAACGAGTTCGGGTAATAAAGCACAGAGATTATGATCTGAAAACTGCATGGAGTCTGAAATAAAAACAAAATGCCGACAAATCAAAAGATTAATCTCTTAATGTTACAATTCAATATTTTAAGGTGGGGTTCTTACTGCACTTCTTGTTGCATTCGCATACGCTTGTATTACTTGTTATAACTTATATCCTCGTATTATTTATAAGAATACAGACTTAAAATTTATATGGTTGGAATGAGAATTTATTTCTCTACAATATTTACATTGACACAAATGATGTGAAATGCAAGAAACTAAGTGAAAATTAAGCCTAAACAAGACAGGTGTAACAGTTGAGAATGTTTCCATTATTTTCCCAATAACCCTATTTAGATGGTGTAGTCAGGCTTATCAGCTGTATAGACCGTTCCATAATCGATAAATTGACCGCCGCCATATTGTCAGTCACGTGACTGTCCGCCATTACACTGCTGCTAACTGGTGCGAGTCTGCGATTCCAAAAGCCAAAGACGTAGAGAATACCCGCTTAACCGTTGTCGGATAAATAAATTACTTAATGAATTAATGTGAGGCGATCATCACATTTTTGTTGTTTAAATGATTGTTTGAAGTTGAGATGGATTGTTACAAATAAAATGTTTAAAATGCTTTTGTGTATTTGCTTTTTTTTTATCTGTAATCAAGTGGTAATCATCGGCGAAAAATTTGCCGGTTCAGTCGCTCATACTATGTCTTTGATTAGACTTGTTACTTTTAACGCTTCACAAACAATTCACGCATGTATTGTTGTGTTGATGTTAATAGCCGCAACATCAAGCAATTTATATTTTAATTAATACTTATTAAAGATTCTCGCGCAATTAATTACCGCTAATTGTTTGTAATTGGTCTCATTTGGTAAAAATCTACATTCCAAAATCATAACATATTATATTAAGTACGGTATGATATTTTTGATACGCCTTCCATTATTTTTCTTGTTTTAACTGATATCAAAGATAAAAAATTGTGGTTTGGATTTATATTTATTTTTTTTAGATGGAATTTTGTCACGTTAAAAAAACGAGCTTTTTATCATGAGAGAGTGATATTGATCTTGACGATATTTTATGTGATTATTCGGAAGATGAAGAGAATGTGATCTATGTGATATATCTATATTTGCATCTGTGAATCATTTAACAGCTATAAAGCTAAAAAATACTAAAAAATGTATTTTATAGGTCTTTGAAGTAACGCAAAACATATGGATAACGACACCAAATGTTTAGTCAATTAATCCACACACAAAAACACCTAAATAATATTTCAAAAATATATTATTAAGCGCCAAACTAATTTATTAAAACATTTATTTGCAACTTTAAAAACGCGGCATAAGCATCAAATTAAAGATTATCTGAAGACTGAAAGGCCAACAATTTGGCACAACAATGAGCTCTATGCATAAGCCGTAATATTTTTTGCAGAAAAGCTTCAATAAATTACAATAGTAATACATCTAATTATAAAAATATAATTATGAATGGCATGAGTACGTTAGTGTGCTAAACACGTGAGTAATAGAAAGTGCATTGAAAATAAACGTACTACAAAGCCCGATTAAAAGCGAAGTGCATGACAGTATTTACATGTAATTTTAATTTGATGGGTTTTGTACAGAGAATGACGCTATTGAGGAATATTAACATACAACTGAAAAACACAACTTTACATGATGCAATTTGAACTGTGTATTCATGTATATTGAAAACTCGTTACTAGTGAGTATGAGTGGCAAATATCTAACATTTTAACACACATATATCTATATTAATATATTTTTTTAAACATTATTTACCCCCGTTCGTGTCAAATGTAATTTCTTGTTTTTATGATGTCGTTCGTGCATTGCCGTAACATTAAATCTTCATACGAAATGACGTAGTTTTAATTAACCGATACCCGCTAAATACGTTAAATGTTATGTTTTTAGGTAAATTTTATAATTATCAAATACTTTTTTTCATAAATTAAACCAGTATCTTTACGGTGTACAATTTCTGATATTCTATATTGGACATAACTTTTAATTTGTACAATATGTAACATATCTAATGAACGCAACTGTTAAGTATGTCGGGGGTAAAATATTAAACCAAATGACTGCTTAATACTACCAGAAAGAGAAGACATGGTGGCATCATCAATTGTGTTTAATGACCAGACTGTCATCTGCCACACAGTGTGGTTTATGACACCCCGGAATGACGCCATGTTGTTAGTTAAGTCTGGATAATATCTGATCAAAACGAGATAATCGGATTATGCAGAACAAACGGGCAATTCAACACTGGAATGCAAAGGATTACGCGATTTTAAGATTGATGCATATAATCAAATGATAAATATTGCATTTAGTTTAATTAAATGGTTTTTTTAATGTGTCAACGTGTTTACTTTCCTAGACAAATACCTAAAAAATGCACGTTTTTCAAACATTTTTATGTTATAACACTAGCTTAACATCTCCTCTAGCAGAAAAACTTTATTTCATACAATTTGCATGACAAACAAAAACGTTTTACAAAAAGAAAGAAATTCACCCGTTGAATAATCGGTGCTCTTTTATATATGTTACCGGTTGTTTGGCAGTAGTGTAATGGCGGACGCGGAGAGTATTCAGGGGAGATAATTGGGTAATTACTAAATTATGGAACGGTCTATATGGGGTCACTGTTATCAGAACAGCAGGACTGGTATTGGCCTGGAGTAGCAGATCAGATAAGAGGTCTATCAGGGAAAGGGTTAAGACCTACACTCGCACTTTCCTGGGATGAGCTGGTTTACCATTGAACAGTTTACCAGTGCCAAGTTCACATACCAATGCCAGTATCTGACAACTGTTATGGTTGCATCAGAGCTTGGGTTAGAATGACTATAGAACAATATGGGCTGGCAATACTTAACGGATCTGTAGACAGTAAGGCAGATGCGCAGGCTGGAATGCAGCTTTGCTGGTCGCTTCTGTTCAAAGACACATTTCGCACGACACCGCTAATAAACATCACAAGCTCACATTTTTGTAGTTCAAAAGGTTTCAGATTACGGTGCCAGGATGATTTCCTGTTACAAGCCCAGAGCTGTACCGTGTATAACTGACCTCATTAACCCTAGATCAATAAGTATCCACTGTTCTTTCTCTAAAAAACCAATGTACATGTATACCTTTGGATGGTAACGATAATGGGTCAAAGAATTCTCAAGATATGTAGAAACAAATATACTGTGACAAACTCTTGTGACCTTGACCTTTGACCTGTAACCCTCAAAATTAATAGGTGCATTTTTGTTCTCACAAAATAATGTCATACCAATTTGCGTGGTTTTAGACAGACCAACTGACGGTCATGTGCAAAGCCATTCCTCAAAGGGACAATATTTTAGGCAATTAACAGGATTGATTTTAAACATTTTATGATATGAATTTCAATAAGAAGCAATTCAAGATTTATTTTGTAAAAAATACAATTTCACAAAAATGCCTTGAAAATCGTTCATAAAGGAATATTAATATGTTGATAAGGGTCAAATTCTTATTGGAGTGGATTACGAAGACAATAGGCAAATTACTTATTGAAAATACTTTAACTACAGTTTCTACTGTGAACTACATGTAAATGCAAAACCTTGTATACCAAATTTTACAGTAATTTGAACATTTCTTTTTTCATAAAAGGAATATGCAGGAGAGGACAATCTAATTTGCTAAGCTATTAAAATCTTGTCATGTGTATTGACTTGTTTTCAAACACTATTAAAACTTGTTGGGCCATAGAACATGTATTTTCTTTCCTATAATGTTATATCCATGTTTGTGTCAACTGAAAGGATCAGGCCCGTATCCAGGCCATGGGCCCAGGGGCCCAGGCCCCCCCCCCCAGCTGGCTGTATAACTACGATTTTTTTTAAAATAATCGGCCCACTGCAATTTTTTCTCTCGTGCAAGGGCTCACATAACACTTTCCCTCAAAACAAAAGAGCAGCTATGTTTTATTGTCCCTGATAAACAAGGGGATTAAAGCTCGCCAATCGAGATAAGCCTCTAGGCAATGTTTTCTTATCGCCGTGTACACATATCCCCGATCAGTCCCCCATTGTGATCATGAATGCTTCATCTATCGATGGTTGATGTAACATGTATTTTGATAAGTGCAGCGAATGGAAGCAACTGCTACAGGAGGTCGTAGACTATGGTCTGATAATTGCTGACGCAGGTTTTTTCCTTCTTTGAGAAGGCCTTAGACGTATTTTTCCCTTCTAAAAGTTTAATTGTTTTTTTTTTGGAAACCTTTTTTTGGGAATTTTTAGGTCCCAATATATACTTTTTGTATTGAGAATAGGGCCCTGAATTTCAACCGGAACAAAAACACTGACAAAGGTATTAAAACTGAGTATTTATAATTTTTGACAGGAAATCACTGAAAAATACTACGAGAAGATAGTTAACATGTTTGTTTAAAAGAAAAACAGATTCATAAATTTGCCGAGCAACAGATAAGAATTTGGCAGAATTCAGTATTTAATATAATTGGGTACCGAGAATTGAATAATATCAACCTATTAATGGATCATTGGTTAAGAAATGAAAATTGAAACAACAAATCGATCTCATTATATAAGTTAACCTGATCTAGTGTAGAAAAATATTGTTAAATTGATTATTTAAGACTTTCATTATTTCCCCCAAAAATTAGGCGTTTCGCACAATTTTTTTCCTAAAAAATGGCAAGGTCTTTCGCAAAAAATCAGATTAAAAAAACCCTGTGAAGTTATTGATTTGTGAAAAAAATGGTGGAAGCAATACGAGAGTTAATGTGGATAATCGTCAGTTTTAACCTGTAAGTTTCTGAAATCTAAAGCTTTTAATATTGTTGTGAAATCACCCCAATGTTTAAAGCTTAAGACTTCCGAAATGTGCTGATTTACGTGTTATATTCCATTAATTCATATCACAAAATACGGTTTTTATAAGCATTTAAATTCACCTTTTAAAGTGCCAAATTAAAAAAAAGTATATAAATCACAGGTGTTGGGTGCGTGGCCAAGTCACTTTAACATAATCAATTTGTCATAAAACAACATTTTTTATCATATTGACCAAAAAATTTTTTTTTTTTTTCGGATATGTTATATATGAACGTTCATATATATTACATATCAGAATTTTTTTATGTTTTTTTGGTCAATATGATAAAAAATGTTGTTTTATGACAAATTGATAGTGTTAAAGTGACTTGGCCACGCGCCCAACACCTGTAATATATAAAGGGAGGGGGGACCCCTCCCAAACCCTCCCGGGTTAATAAATGGGCCCCCCAGTAAAAAAATCCTGTGATCGGCCCTGAGGATTACAGTAACTTAAAGCAGCATAAGGATAGACTTTCCTCTAAATATAGGCACTATTTAAGCACTGCATTTATAATCATTAATATCGTGTATTCCTCTTTTCAAGCTGAAATTTATCATTGAAAACAATGTTCTATTGATTAAATGGTTGAGACAAGAGAACCAAGAATGCCCTTGATCACTTACCTGTATAATAGGGTCAACTGTTTCATACAATCTCTATAGAGGACAAACATACCACATACATGTATCAAAGCTGTGTAGTTTGTGTGTGTTTTTTAAGTTGTTAAGCTATGGAATTAATTTTTAAAATATTTAAGTTCCCACATCAACAAGCATGGCCAATTTTCATCCAAGATAATTATTTTAACAAACTTGGTAGATGACCGCTAAATGATGTTGCATGCCTGGTATATAACAACTCTGACTTGGCCTTTAAAGATGAGTTGTAATCTTATTCAAATATGTACATCTATATCGCTTATTTGTCACTTGATCATGGTCAGTTTTGAAACCTGGGGTTGTAACTGTAACATTTGCAAAAGTCTCTTTAAAGGGACAGTCCAACAGTCAAAAGCGTCGTTCGACGCAAATCGACATTTTCGGGAACTACGAGGATTGCTTATATACTAGTAGCTAAAAAAGAATATCAGTGAAACTGATGGATGCTCCCCGATGATGCGCTTTGTCATAATGTATCCATAAACAAGGGCTGTTTGTAAAACATGCATGCCCCCCATATGGGCTGCCCATTGTAGTGGCAGCCATTGTGTGTATACGTTTTTTGTCACTGTGACCTTGACCTTTGACCTAGTGACCTGAAAATCAAAATGGGTCATCTACGAGTCATGATCAATGTACCTATGAAGTTTCATGATCCTAGGCGTAAGCCATCTCCAGTTATCATCCGGAAACCATTTAACTATTTTGGGTCACCATGACCTTGACCTTTGACCTAGTGACCTCAAAATCAAAAGGGCTCATCTGCGAGTCATGATCAATCTGCCCATGAAGTTTCATGATCCTAGGCGTATGCGTTCTTGAGTTATCATCCAAAAACCATTTTATTATTTCGGGTCACCGTGACCTTGGCCTTTGACCTAGTGACCTCAAAATCAATAGGGGTCATCTGCGAGTCATGATTTATCTATCGATGAAGTTTCATGATCCTAGGCGTATGCATTCTTGAGTTATCATCCGGAAACTATTTTACTATTTCGGGTCACCGTGACCTTGAAATTTGACCTAGTGACCTCAAAATCAACAGGGGTCATCTGCGAGTCATGATCAATCTACCTATGAAGTTTCATAATCCTAGGCGTATGCGTTCTTGAGTTATCATTCGGAAACCATTTTACTATTCAAGGTCAACGTGACCTTGACCTTTGACCTAGTGACCTCAAAATCAATAGGGGTCATCTGCAAGTCATGATCAATCTACCTATGAAGTTTCATGATCCTAGAACCAAGCGTTCTTGAGTTATCATCCGGAAACCACCTGGTGGACAGACCGACCAACAGACCGACCAACATGTGCAAAGCAATTAACCCCCTCTTCTTCGAAGGGGGGCATAATAAACACCTAAAAAATCTATTATTAGCCACGGTGACCTTGACCCAGTGACCTCAAACCTCATCAAAAGGTAGAGGTCCATGCAAGGTACCTACATGCCAAATATGAAAGTTATTGGTAAAGTATTGAAGGCGCTATGAGAAACGGTAGCAAAAGTGTGACGGAAGGAAGTCTATTATTAGCCTTGGTGACCTTGACCTTAACCCCAGTGACCTCAGACCTCATCATAAGGTAGAGGTCCATGCAAGGTACCTACATGCCAAATATGAAAGCAATTGTTAAGTATTGAATGCGCTATGAGAAACGGTAGCAAAAGTGTGACGGAAGAAAGTCTATTATTAGCCTCGGTGACCTTGACCCCAGTGACCTCAAACCTCATCAAAAGGTAGAGGTCCATGCAAGGTACCTACATGCCAAGTATGAAAGCGATTGGTAAAGTATTGAAGGCGCTATGAGAAACGGTAGCAAAAGTGTGACGGAAGGAAGTCTATTATTAGAATTGGTGACCTTGACCCCAGTGACCTCAAACATCATCAAAAGGTAGAGGTCCATGCAAGGTACCTATATGCCAAATATGAAAGCGATTGGTAAAGTATTGAAGGTTCTATGAGAAACAGTAGCAAAAGTGTGAGGGAAGTAAGGATGTAAGTAAGTAAGTAAGTATGGAAGGACAAACTGGCAACTATATTATTTCGGGGAGCATAATAAAAATACCTCCGCATTAGTCGTGAGCATGGATGGTCAAGTGGTAAAATTGGTAGACATTTTAATCCATATCTCCATGACTCTAGGGATCAGTTGTTCGAGCCCTGTGGAGGTTAACGTTTTTCCTTCTTTTTTAATTTGTATTCTTATTTTTATGCCCCCTGATCAAAAGATCGGGGGTATATTGTTTTTGGCCTGTCTGTCATTGTTTGTGTGTGTGTGACCCAAAACTTTAACCTTGGTCATAACTTTTGCAATATTTAAGATAGCAACTTGATATATGGCATGCATGTGTATCTCATGGAGCTGCACATTTTGAGTGGTGAAAGGTCAAGGTCATTCTTCAAGGTCAAAGGTCAAAAGAAAATTCAAAAACTTTAACCAAAACTTTAACCTTCTTCATAACTTTTGCAATATTGAAAATAGCAACTTGATATTTGGCATGCATGTGTATCTCATGGAGCTGCACATTTTGAGTGGTGAAAGGTCAAGGTCATCCTTCAAGGTCAAAGGTCAAATTTATGGCTTCAAAGCGGCGCATTTGGGGGCATTGTGTTTCTGACAAACACATCTCTTGTTTTCTGGAGATTTTTAGTTCAAATGTTTAAATTTATCAATATAAAGCATTTTAAGCAGTTAATGACAAGCTTTAATACATGCCAAAATCTGCTGGTCAGTCCCTTTAATTGATGATCACCAGTTAATTTTGTATACACAATTTTAGGTATGGTTCTCATATTACAGCCATTAAAACTATATAGTCTAAGGCCTCAATTGATTTGGCTGGTATGAAAGCAATTCAATCTATTTAAAATGTTATTAAAATTGCCTGACACTACACTCACACAAGGAGATTTGCAGAGCGATTATATCTAATAAATATATTACAATGTTCAGGTATTCACAGGGTAGAGTAATCTGATTGTAGGAGCTATTGAAGCATGGGTACTGAAGAATTTTTTATTTATATATATATAGTCATAATTTGACCATAGAGGTATGATATTTCCACTATAATTATTCAAGTGTGTTATCAATTCAAATGATCAAATAAGCAATATCAATTTTGTGTCATTAGTATAGTCAAGAGAAACATGCAAATAGATCTGTTATTCAGCTTTTAAAAATTGCTATCACATTCCAACAGACCTGAGTTAAATTAATATACTCTATGGGCATTTCTTTTTTGCAAAATTCTTTTAAAGCTATTGAGTTGGTCACAATTTATACATTATCTTATGCAACTACATTTCTTAATTTTATAATCAAACTTCAAAAATTTGAGATGTGTTTGTCAGAAACTCAATGCCCGCACCGCTTAGAAGCCATAGATTTGACCTTTGACCTTAAATAATGACCTTGACCTTTCACCACTCAAAATGTGCAGCTCCATGAGATACAAATGCATGCTTATATCAAGTTGCTATCTTCAATATTGCAAAAGTTATGGGCAATGTTTAAGTTTTCGGACGGACCAACTGACTGACGGAGTGATTGACGGACAGTTCAACTGCTATATGTCCACCCTAGGGGGGGGGGCATAAAAACCATTTACTGCTACTGACATTAAATGATTGCGTTAACAATGATTTATTCATGTTAAGTTTTGTTTTTTTTCTAAAAAATAGCAAACTCAATCTTGAATGGCCTTGTAACAATGTACACCGATCAAGGACATATATAACAAGTAAATTTGTTAAATTGATATCCCCGCTAAATTAAGTTTGTTTATGGATGGGTGCTAATCTCTTGATATACAATATAATCCTTAAACAAAATAATTAAATGTAAGGTTATTTTTTATAAGCAGTTTAATTTTCCTAATTAATATCAATAAACCCATGAGTTTCATGTTGAAATCTTGTAGCATATCTGATATAAAGCCTTGACATGTTACTTGATACATGTACAACAACAACAAAGGGTCATAACTCTTATTTGAGAAAGTGTAAGGTTATGGTTCTCATGCAAAACAATTCTCCTTATTGATTTATACATCCATGAACTTTCATGTCGAAATCTGTATTGTATCGGATGTATTGACCTGAAAAGTTGCATCATTAAAGAAAAGCAAGGGTCAATAACTCTTATTTAAGAAAGTGTAGGGTTATGGTTCTTATGCATAGCACTTCTCATTGATCTACACACCCACGAAGTTTCATGCAAAAATAATGTACCATATTTGACATATAGTCCTGAACAATTACATCATACATAAATAACAATGGGCAATAACTCATGTTTAAGACAGTGAAGGATTATGGTTATTGTACAAGGCATTTCTCCTTATTGATATATATACACCCATGAAAATTCATGTTGGAATCTTTTAATTGTATGTGATATATAACCCTGAACATTTGCATCATACAAAAAGGAACAAAGGGCATTAAATCTTGTTCAAAAAGTGTAGGGCTATGGTTCTTGTACAAGGCATTTCTCCTGATTTATATATATCAGGGCCCTCTCTTGCCCGCAGGGGAAGCCACCCACATCCCTCATGAGAGAGAATTTCGCGTCATTTTGGGTGAAAAAAGGAATTTTAGAAGATCTTTTCACCAACCATTCAACACCTTAAATTGCTATATTTTAATGTGATTTATATAAATATACATTACATCAAAGGTAAGTAGCATTATACCAGCTGGCAACATAGGTATAAACATTTGGAGAGGGAATTTTTAGCTGAAAAAGGGGAAAAAAGTATACTTTTTTCATGGGGGAAGCCGCCGAATATCGGCGGTAAAAAGTGCAAAACGAGGGCCCTGTATATACACACATGAAGTTTCATGTTGGACTATTGTATGTGAGATATAGCCCTGATAAAATACGTCATAAAAAGGGAATTAACTCTTATTGAAGATAATGTAGGGTAATGGTTCTTATGCATGACACTTCTTTTCATTGATATCTATACACACATGAAGTTTCATGTTGATATCTTGTTTAGTTTCTGAGATTTAGCCCTGAAAATTTATTGACCGACGGACAGACTGACAGATTGAGGCACAAGCTTATTCTATATCCTTCCGCCTTTTTTGGGGAATAATAAGTGAGTAATGACAAAAAGGAGTTGATTGTTTCAGAACAGATAAATACACTGTTTTGAGGTGGTGAAGTACAAAGGTTAAAACACATGTTAAAGTTCTACATGAAAATAAGAATGTTAACCACAGTCAAAAGCTTGTCTAAAATAGCATATAGATATTTCTCTAGAGTACTGAAAAAAGGTAATTTTCCAAAAGTATTCATACTTTATTAGTACATTTTAACCTAAATTATTAGTGTTCTTTCTTAGGTTACCATAAATGGTGGAATTGCAGGGGAAGGGCTGGTTTGTGTTATTATGTGTGACAGATTTTTTAAATCATTGTTTTTCTTTGAGTTGTAACTTTTCATATTACAAATGTTTTTGCTAATGAATACATAAAAAGACGGCATTATTGCCAGATAATTCTCCTGAATAAAAGCCACTTTAAGTATATTTTTGTTTTTAATTTGTAATCACTGTAACATACTGTAAATGTACTTTTACTGCTATAATATTTCCTATAGTACAATATATAGTGTGCAACCTGTTAGTGTAGCTGTATTTACAAATCAAGACTACATTTGTACCAGATCAATATATAGTGTGCAACCTGTTAGTGTAGCTGTATTAACAAATCAAGACTACCAGATCAGATCAATATATAGTGTGCAATCTGTTAGTGTAGCTGTATTAACAAATCAAGACTACATTTGTACCAGATCAATATATAGTGTGCAACCTGTTAGTGTAGCTGTATTAACAAATCAAGACTACCAGATCAGATCAATATATAGTGTGCAACCTGTTAGTGTAGCTGTATTTACAAATCAAGACTACATTTGTACCAGATCAATATATAGTGTGCAACCTGTTGGTGTAGCTGTATTTACAAATCAAGAATACATTTGTACCAGATCAATATATAGTGTGCAACCTGTTAGTGTAGCTGTATTAACAAATCAAGACTACCAGATCAGATCAATATATACAGTCCACTCTCGTTATCTCGACATCGGATATCGCGATATTCTCGATATGTCGAAGTAAGCTCAATGTCCCAACTTTTTTCCTTCTTTATCTATGTAAGTAAACATCGCATATCTCGATTTTCGTTATGTCGAATTATTCGATATGTCGATATAAAATTTTGTCCCGAGTCCCGATTTTACATGTATTTACTGTGGTTTATCTCGAAGTGCGAATAACTGTCCGAGTGTCGGCAAAAGGTGCGAAATTTTTTCTTTGATCACCGTCCCGCTTAGCCCGGCTGCTCCCGATACTTTGCGGTAGGAAATTGATGTATCATTGATTGCATCAATGATCACACGTGTGTAATGTCGTTAGCCATCAACACTTGAGTAAGGCCTGTCACTTTAACTGCAATTAATACACAGCCTGCCGAAAGGCCAAAATAGTAATTTTTTTTACAAACAACATTCCAAAATGCATTGAGTTATATTTTTGCGTATATAAAACGTTATAAAGATAAGAACGATGATAAAGACAAGACTCAAAATGGTTTTTCATTTGTATTTGATCCTGTAATCTATTGCACTTTGCATTTCAAACAACAAAATGTACATGTACAGTTCAGTATTCCGGAACGTGATTTACGCATGTTCAGATGGAAAACCCTCGTCTTGATTGGAGGTCAATTGCATCATCACTTTAAATAGCAACATAACCAGATGTTTACTCGACAGTCTATAAAAATTCTAACCGAATATTTTCATACAATTCTGTAATACTTACAACGTCATTTTAAGCATTAAAATAGCAAAATTAATCGTGCCTCGTAAAAATGCGTATACATGTATATTAGGAAGAGAGTATTATGCCTCATGTTGACGGCTTTGTTAGACCGCTTAGCAGGTAATTATATGTTAAAAACAAGGTAAAATTGCGTCTCATTTTCGTTTGAAAACGCCTAATCGGATATCTCGAACTCTCGTTATCTCGATATTTTTTCATGTTCCCGCCGACTTCGAGATAAAGAGAGTGGACTGTAGTGTGCAACCTGTTAGTGTAGCTGTATTAACAAATCAAGACTACATTTGTACCAGATCAATATATAGTGTGCAACCTGTTAGTGTAGCTGTATTTACAAATCAAGACTACATTTGTACCAGATCAATATATAGTGTGCAACCTGTTAGTGTAGCTGTATTAACAAATCAAGACTACATTTGTACCAGATCAATATATAGTGTGCAATCTGTTAGTGTAGCTGTATTAACAAATCAAGACTACATTTGTACCAGATCAATATATAGTGTGCAACCTGTTAGTGTAGCTGTATTAACAAATCAAGACTACATTTGTACCAGATCAATATATAGTGTGCAACCTGTTAGTGTAGCTGTATTAACAAATCAAGACTACATTTGTACCAGATCAATATATAGTGTGCAACCTGTTAGTGTAGCTGTATTAACAAATCAAGACTACATTTGTACCAGATCAATATATAGTGTGCAACCTGATAGTGTAGCTGTATTAACAAATCAAGACTACATTTGTACCAGATCAGAGTATAAGAATACATACATGTAAAAAGGAGATTATCAAAGTATTGATAAATAACCCTCAATGTTGCAAGTAAAAACAACTTAAAATAAATAAAAAACATCAAAATAACCCGGGTGTACATTGTCCAGGGTAATCATGGAACTTAGGCTGGAAATCCATGGAATTCCATGGAAATCCCTGGAATTTGAAACAGTTTCCAGGGTTTTCCAGGGTTTTGTTCTAGAAATGTCCATGAAACGTAGACTTTTTTTCCAAGCATTTTCCAGCCTTGGATGGAAAAGCATGGAAAAGGAATGGAAAACGCTGGATTTAGGCTGGATAACCATGGAAAATACTTCCAGATAGCATGGGAAGTGGAACATAGAATTTTTTAAGCATGGAAAAGACTCTAACATTTTCAGCTGACCCTGGAAAAAACTTAGACTTTATAAGGGGAGAAAATAACTTATAAAAATGCAACACATTTTATTGAAAGTAAATCAGAGTTCAACAATTTACACAACATATGAATAAAACATAAAACAATGTGCATAGTTTGGGCAGAAATAGGAACAATTATAAGACATTTTAGTAATGGCGTGTTGAAAGAAGTGTAAAGACCCACTTTGTTTGCTATCAAGCTTGCATAGACATGCGCATGGGATCAACACTTAATTATCCTTTGTTATTGAATGCTGTGACTGTTGTATGATATATTATAGAAACTCATGTATTTCATACCAACGGACAGACACATTGACTAAGTGATTTGTGTGATGGGCACTATTGTTTTGTTTTATGCTTAATCTTTACTCGAGACAATGTGTCAATTTCCTAATAATGGGTAGATTTTGCATCATTCTGCAAGAAGCGTTAACTACTTATTGAGGCAGGAAGAAAGTGAAACAATTACATATAAATCCATTAGAAACAAGATGTGTTTGTGAAACACAATGTCCCCCTATATGACGTTTGACCTTGAAGGATGACCTTGACCGTAACCCTTCACCACTCAAAATGTGCAGCTCCATGAGATACACATGCACGTCAAATATAAAATTGGTAGCTTCAATATTGCAGAAGTTACATTACATGAGCAATTTTGACCCATATATTTTACCTAGAAGAATGACCTTGACCATGACCTTTCACCACTCAAAATTTGCAGCTTCATGAGATACACATGCATGCCAAATATCAAGTTGCTATATTAAATATAGAAAAAGTTATTGCAAAATGTTAAAGTTGGCGCAAACCAACCAACCAACCAACAGACCAACAGACAGGGCAAAAACAATATGTCCCCCACTACTATAGTGGGGGACATAAAAAACAATGAAAAGGTTCTTATTTATCTTTTTTTTTGTTTTGTTTCTCTTTTGTGTCGTTGATGTAATGAAGGCCAATAAATATATAATGTAGTTAAAGTTGGCTCCCATTAAACGAGCATGGTCATTTGATGGTTAAAACATGCGGATGCATAACTATGGCTTAAACGGATGCGTAGTAGTTGTTATGCTATGTATCTATAGAGTATATAGAGATCATTTAACACTGTGAAAACCCAATTATACTATCCGAATCTTGGCTTAATTGCACTGCTTTTATATTAATATTCTTTATATGCGTTAAATAGAACTGTCACAAAAATAGTGTATTCAACAAACTTTAGCTGACAGTTTATATTTATTTCAGTTTCAGTTATTTCATTGTATTTGTCAAATCTGACACGTAACGCAAATTGCTAGTGTCCTATTAACTCGGCGTAGGTATTGTATGTTATGTTTTGTAAACATTTATCAAATTACGTTGAATAGCACACGTAGGATGCAAAAAGGTGTCAGCTTGTTATTTGCTGTTCGGTTTGACTTACCGATTTGTTTTTGCAAATGCCCAAAAACTAGCGTAAATGTAATTACCCAACTATTGAAATAAACTTATCAACTCATATATTGTATAAAATTGCATCAAGTTTTCTCATACATTCAAAAGGAAATATTACATGTGAGTGCAATTATTTGCTCATAAAATGTTAAGTTTATTATAATAACAAGGGCTGTTTGTAAAACATGCATGCCCCCCATATGGGCTGTCCGTTGTAGTGGCAGCCATTGTGTGAATACGTTTTTTGTCACTGTGACCTTGACCTTTGACCTAGTGACCTGCAAATCAATAGGGGTCATCTGCAAGTCATGATCAATGCACCTATGAAGTGTCATGATACTAGGCAAAAGCGTTCTTGAGTTATCATCTGGAAACCATTTAACTATTTCGGGTCACCGTGACCTTGACCTTTGACCTAGTGACCTGAAAATCAATAGGGGTCATCTGCAAGTCATGATCAATCTACCCATGAAGTTTCATGATCCTAGGCATATGTGTTCTTGAGTCATCATCCGGAAACCATTTTACTATTTCGGATTACCGTGACCTTGACCTTTTACCTAGTGACCTCAAAATCAATAGGGGTCATCTGCAAGTCATGATCTATCTACCCATGAAGTTTCATGATCTTAGGCATATGCGTTCTTGAGTTACCATCCGGAAACCATTTTACTATTTCGGGTCACCGTGACCTTGACCTTTGACCTAGTGACCTCAAAATCAATAGGGGTCATCTGCAAGTCATGATCAATCTACCTATGAAGTTTCATGATCCTAGGCATATGCGTTCTTGAGTTATCAACCGGAAACCATTTTACTATTTCGGGTCACCGTGACCTTGACCTTTGACCTAGTGACCTCAAAATCAATAGGGGTCATCTGCGAGTCATGATCTATCTATCTATGAAGTTTCATGATCCTAGGCCTAAGCGTTCTTAAATTATCATCCGGAAACCACCTGGTGGACGGACAGACCGACAGACCGACCGACAGATCGACATGTGCAAAGCAATATACCCCCTCTTCTTCGAAGGGGGGCATAACAATGTTCATTATTGTTTAAAATATTTTATTTATATACACCGTCCGATTGTTTAGTTTTCTAAAACCTTCTTTAAAATATCATTCAAAGTTATTGTCTTTTCAAAAGAGGCTCTGTTTTCTGGCAAAAAACCATTTTTTTTTCTATTAAATAAAGCTTGCATGAACACTCCTTGCATGCTCAGCGTTCCGATATTTGAAATAGCATATATATTTATAATTTTGCGCTGTTAAATAATGCACTACATTCAACAGTTCGGCGTCCTAACGAAATGTAAATATATAAAAAGATCAAGGGTTTTGTATGTTGGAATTAATTCAGAATTAATTAACTGCCATAAAGATTGTATGGGGTGTATTGATGAAATTTGGTAATGTCCTCGTAAACAGTTTACCTGATACGTATTCCCGGTATTGCATGCTTCTGCATGTGTGCTCTGTTTACTAGCCATACCTTGTAAAGGCCTGTAAATCAAGTATTACGGTACGTGCACAAACACATAACATGTCTCGAAAACCGAAACTATGTCTACATGCCATTGAATACTAAATTAGATTTTACCTTTCGATAAACACCCATTACGATCAATCCTTATAACCTGCGGCCTGTCCCGGATCTCTTAGCTTTCTACAAATTATATGACACCATATATATATATACTATTTTTGGGGGATTAAAACTTCAGGGATATAATAGCTGTATTTACACACCGATACATGCTGGTCGATGCTAATAGACTAAACCATATGCGATTGCATTCATGTGTATATGTCTAATATGATATGTGTTTGTGCCATACTTAAAAATTGACCGATTGCTGAACATAATGTTGTGTTTTTATTGTAAATAAAGGCGGACTTGTTGCATCCTTTGACATACTTACGAATTGCAAATAAAACTGGAAGAAATATTTGCTGTTGAAATATTATGAAATATTTGTGCGGTAAATACAACATATGTATTCAGATGTATAAGATTGCTCGCTCTCCTTAATCTGGCTTATAGTGTTGTCCCTACTTGAAACGTATTTTGGAAATGTTTTGAGGAACAAGGTTTATTTTCTTCTAGTAATATAATTATTGATGTTAGTGATTAACAATCAAAATTTAAACTACATACACACCTTTAATTATATCATACAAAGCGATTTTTATGCTTTCCAAACATGTAATTTTAATTATTAGCCGTTGCATTACAATGCAATATATAGGCGATGTTTTCACACTGTTTATGTGTTTGAGGGCGTTAAATTAAAGGGAACGTGCTCATTCTAAACACTACCATCTGAATAATGTACCTGGATGTGTACTTCTTAACTTTATATCTCATCGAGTAAAAAGTATGTAGTGTTAAATCGTAGCGCTAAACACGGCAAAGTTTTTCTGTTTACGCTTTATCGATATAAGATATATGTTTTAGAGTTAAAACGGTAAATGCAATTCACAATGCATAGCCATGCAATGCTTGCGAACTATCAACTTTTATGTTTGGCAGTAGGCTGCTCCTAATTGGCAAGTGTCCAAATCTTACATGCTTCGCAACAGGTAAACAGAACCTATTCAGATACAGGTAACTCCTGTAGTCGTTAATACTTTAGAATTGTAATAAAATCACATGCTATAAATGGACAATAACTCGCTGGCGTATTATTAATGACATGCCTTTTAATTTATATACTTACTTCTAGCCTTTGTTCACACTATCAGAAATGAGCAGGCGCATACAAGGGAAACATTATACTCAAGGATAAAATATTACTTGGCTTTAAAATTAAACGTTATCAAAATCCAAACTTTGTTTATGAGAAGGACATTTGTAAACGCAATTCAACCGCACATATAATGCAAAATATATCTGTTTAAACAGCTTGCATTAGTTGACAATACATTAATAACACATTATGAGAGAGCAAAACGTCCTATTCTACCTCTTAAGGTACACAAACGTGTTTTTTTAATAAATATCAAAGTCTTCTGTGTTTAACGGTAATGTTAAAACAGGAGTATTACTGAGATGGTGCATACATACATGTAGATTGTATGTGTGGGTTTAAGCAGTGTATTGCTTGTTTTTCACGAGAAAACAAAAATATTATTTTTTCTCAGTGGCGCAGCTATGAGTAAAAAAGCTTATTTCCTATGAGCGCGAATGAATAAAGTCAACAATCTATGGAAACCAACATTAAAAAAATATCTGTTTAATGCTTGTCAGCCGTGTATTTATATTTAAAAAAAAAAATTAAATTGATACTTTTGCAAGAATGATAGTGTCATTACGTCAAAATAATTTCGTCATTTTACAGTGTACCAGTTGACAATTATATCGATAATGTTCACCGTCATTGTTGGTATTTGAAACAATTAATTGATGATATTTCTCATTAAACCACATGAGATAATTACAATATCAGTTATTAAGTTGTATGAGTTTACATAAAATGACAATTCGAAAATAACACGCTCTGTGTTTGATAAAAAACAATTGTACCATAAAATGGTGTTTAAAGTAAATTTGTGCGATAGTTTTAACCGCCCAAATCAAGTTATGTGAACTGTACATATAGAATTGTACCTGACAATTAACTCTGCACTCTGGGGGTTGGGATATTTAAGATAATGCTTGAATTAAAGTACCGGACATGAGCTTGTGTTCGCTGTTTTGCTTTACACAGGCGATTGGTTATTAGTTAAACTACACAAGTCAAATGTTAGTATACATAACGACTTCTACAAGCTATAGCTTCCTGATTTATTAAAGGATTAAAACTATTTTGAAACACATGTAAACACTTAAAATGTTAAATGCTTAATACTTAAACCATGTATCTGCCATTAATGTGAATTTCCTAATATGGCAACACAATTTCATTGTAAAAAGGTGATCGACCGAAAAGTGTTCCCATATAATAATGCAAACAATCAAATAAATTAGGCAGAGATATTAATTGATATTAGATTATGGGTTCAACATAAACGCAGATAGCTATCATACAGTTTAAGTTTCTATGTAAAGCTCAAATGTTGAAGACAAAACTATATGTAAACACAGGGCGTTTACGGTCTGTAATTCCCACTATTTAATTAAAAAAATATATATATCAATATGTATTACACCGTAACGTGGCATGGACGTGTGCGTTACCCAATTATGCTCAGCTGGCTGACTCTTAAGACAAGGTCATATAAAGTTCAAACGATAGCACCTTATTAACGTCCCTGTTCATAGCTACATGTATATAAAATTTATATTAATAGGGCACTACGATCTATGAATGACATTAAAAGGTGTTCTCATACAAACTAAATTGTAAGTTATTCAATTATTACAATCGCTTGAAAAACTGAATTGTTATACGCCCGAAAGTGTGATACACTTATTTATTGGTTTGATATTGCCTCTGATCGCATTTTCAAACACAGATTATTGCAAAAGATAGTGTATACATGTATATAAAAGATAATACGACCTATGAATGACAAAAATTTGTCCACATGCAAACTGAATTGTAATAAAGTCATTAAATTATTACAATTGCTTGACAACCTGAATTAACCTTTAAATCTTTTTTGGAGTTAAGCCCCTTTTTAACTTAGAATTTCGGGTTCAATAATTTGAATACTATCAAAGATAATCAATTTAGACTTGGACTACTTTCTTATGGCGTCAAGACACTTGTTACTGTCTAGCTGGATAACTCTGTCCTCAATATTTTTAAAGTAATGACCATATTTAACTTAGAATATGTTGTTAAATTTCTTAACCTTTAACACTATCAAAGATATTTAACTCAAACTTAAAAAAACTTCTTTATTGCAACAAGACAATTGTGTAGGTCAAGGTCATAACTCGGTCAGCATTATTTGTAGAGTTATGCCACTTTTTAGCTCGACTATTATATTTGAAATATATATAGTGAAGCTATCCTACTCAACCCGGCGTGAGCGTTGGAATTTTAAAGTTTGCGTTCCACCTCAAATATTTTCTATGTCCCTTGACATACCGATTTATATTTTGCATTTTTTTACAAACATGACCCCAATCTATAAACAAGAGCAGACAACTGTATCACGCATTTTGTAAGAATTATGTCCCTTTTTTCACTTAGAATATGCATATTATTGATAAATCTATGTTAAAGTTTTGCGTACCACCTCAAATATTTTTGAAGTCCCTTGACATATTGCTTTCATATTTTGCATACTTCTTAACCAACATGACCCCAATCTATAAACAAGAGCAGACAACTGTATCAAGCATTTTGTAAGAATAATGTTCCTTTTTATACTTTGAAAATTGAAAATGTTGTAATTAGGGGACTGTGCAGACACTGTTATGTAACTCTGACTGGCATTTTGACAGAATTATGGCGCCTATTATTATTAGAAAATTGACAATTTGGTTAAGTTTTGTGTTTTGGTCCACTTTACTGCTCAAGTATCATAGCTGTTGCTTTCAGAACTGGAACACTCGATAACTTTCATAAGGGGACTGCACCGGAAAAGTTGCATAGCTCTGGTTGGCATTTTGACGGAATTTTATAATGGCCCTTTTTTCTAAGTTACTTTAAATATTTTGTTAATTTTTTTGTATAGATCCATTTTACTCCTAAAGTATCAAGAATATTGCTTTCAAACTTCAAATACTTTCTTATTATCATGAGGGTACTGTACCTGGCAAGTTGAATTAGACATTGACCTTTGAATTAAATTGACTCCCAAGTTCAAATTATTAAATTGTGCTCAAATTGTCATAACTTCTTCATTTATGATCAGATTTGAATCATACTGTGACAAAACAACACTTACCTGACATACCACAGTGGACTCCACCCAAACCATACCCCATGCCCCACCCTAGAACCCCCCCCCCCCCTCCCCCCAATTTGTTTTTGTTTTATTTTGTTCCTTTCTTTTTCTTATTTTTGAAAGAACATCTAATTAATGACCAAACCCCCACATTACACCCCCCTCTCCACCCCAACCCCAATCCCAACCCCAATTTGTTTTAAACATGGTAAAAAACAAATATGTATTTATTTTATTTTTGATGGACCGTCCAACCATCCCCCCACCCAAGCTATTGCTATCAAACTTGTACTAAAATATTATTAGTTTGTTTTATGTCTTTACAAATAGTCAATAGATTGTGGCAAATATTCCTGAACTCAGAATCGTCTATAAAGTACAACTTCTTTAAAACATATGCGATCAATATGTTTCAATTATGGTCCTCTTCCACTTAGAATTTGACTATATTACCTTGAATGTATAGAATATGAATATTTTTTATTGATGGCTTACGTTATACTGTCAAGCACTCGAAAAGTCGAAATCTGTCTTTTGACAGCTCTTGTTACATTATATTATTTTACGGATTGTATTATTATAGGATGAAACATAGTTAGTTATATTAAGAAGAAACATGCGGAAATAAAGCTGAGGTTTTACATATCCTTCATAAAGAAATACATTTGTAACATGAATATTAATCAACTGAAATGATCCAACAAACTGACTTAACAAATTCGTCACATGAAATCACATCAACCAGCCCTCCTTGTACCATTTCAGCCCACAGGTGGTTAGCGTGTGGTTATGGTATTAATTAGTAAAAACATCATTTTGAATAAAAAAATAACCGAATTATAACGATAAATCAACTTCTCTGGAAAGCAAATTCACTATCAAATATCTATTTAACAAGGTATTGAACTAAAAACCAACCGAACACTGGGTGCATCGCTTTGAACAGCAATAACTTCATCAATTTTTCAGCGATTTCCATGCACATGGAAATGAATTGCCTTTCTGGCAATGTACATATCTTTTTTACATTCTGATTTTCACAGGACGATATACTGCGTTTAAGCTGCTGTTCTTCAAACTTTGATTTTCGCATATTTTAAGTGTACCTGTGCACTTTTTAACAACCTAAAGGGGTGTATGAATCTATACTGAAACACAATTCAGCTACTATCAAGTATATTTACTCAGTCATTATTTATGTGCTTGAATGGTCTTCATTTTTTAGGGGCCACAATATATCCATTTTACAATTATTTAATTAGAAGTACAATACATTTCAAAATTGTTAACTGAATAGCATTACTGTACTTGTAATTTGATTCCATTCCGAGTATGGGGCTTTTTTTCATGGTTGTTATGAGTGTAAAACTTATAATGAAAGCATTTAACGGGTTTCAATTGAAATTGCCTGACATGACAATTTCGCAAAGAGTTATACACAGCAGTTATTTGGAAAATATTTAAGGCAGGTCATTAAGTTTGCATGGATATAACCGTATTCAAACATTCTGAAATATCCTATTGATAGTTTTGACAACTTAAGTGTAGATAATCAAGATTTTGCGATTATAACTCAGCATGTGGTTATTTGATGAGATCATCATTTACCATAAATATATTCACTTGGGAGAGTGAATTCAGTTTTGAGCTATTGAAAGTTTTTTTCACAGAATTCAAATATAATTGAGCCATATACTACTTTGAAATTTTTTATTTGCACTCAACCTTGTCAAATAATTTATTCAACTCAAAGAAGTGAATGTTTTTCAAATCGCATACTAGAGAAAAAATATAGCTCCTATTGTTCTGTTCCCACATGAATATTTATTTAAGTGACATGAATGAAATTGAGATAAGATAAGTGACGTCCCATGGGGTAACTTTTATTCATAGAGGGTGTTTTCAATACACAGGAGTGGTGTCAATTGTTTACATAGCTGGGTCATTACAATGGCACATGAATGTGTATGTTTGATGTTGAATCACTAGTGACATTTGATGGGTTGGTACTCAAGAAAAAAATCCCTTCTGTCAAAAACAAAGCAAATTCAATGTATTTGCTTAAAAATGAAATAATCTGCGTCTATTGAAATCTCTAGTCATATTTAGAAATGTTTTACAATGACCTAATTTGACCATAGGCAGTGTTTTATTTTCAACGTTTTGGGAATGCTGGCCAAGTTCCTATGGATTGGGAAAATTCGCGGCGTTTCGACTAAAATTGGGAAAATTATTGTTGTTGTTGTTTTTCTAAAAGTGCTCCAAAAATGAGGATACAATATGTGTCACACCGTAACCTGGCATGGACGTGTGCGTTACCCAATTATGCTCAGCTGGCTGACTGTTAAGACAAGGTCATATAAGAGGGCCTGAAAGGCCCAAGGTATCCCCCGCAACATATGCTTTGTTTGAGGATGGGTGCAAATTGGACGGATGAACATAATGATAGATGGACGGACGGAGGACAATAACACAAAACTAAGACAAAGGAAGGTTCTTAAGCCTTGACAATTTATTTAGGTGAATTAATGAGTCGTGCGTTTTCCACAAAAACATTCAACGTTTACATACGCTCAATTTTCAGAGTGTTGCAGAGTGAACATATCATCTGCCATGACATACCTGGAAATGTTTTGATGGTTAATCATTTATCATTGGGTACGGGAATCATTGGTGTCATTTTGGAAACATGATTAGTCACATGTATTCACTTTGTAAATCATACTTCATTTCCATGATGATGTTTGAGAGGATGATGGTTTACTTCATAAATATAATAGGTAACAACAAAATAATTCAAATGAATCTGGCACCGCTTCCAAGATATGGCTCCGGACACAAAAATGCCTATAGTAAAAAGCATTTTTTCAAGATACAAAGGGTCATAAGTCTGTTTTTAACAGATGGTGTACAATGCCATTTGGCGTGCATCATCCTCTTATGCATATATATACTCATACCAAGTTTAAATGAAATCCACCAAAGCACTTCCAAGATATGGCTCCGGACACAAAAATGCCTATAGTAAAAAGCATTTTTTCAAGATACAAAGGGCCATAAGTCTGTTTTTAACAGATGGTGTACAATGCCATTTGGCATGCATCATCCTCTTATGCATATATATACTCATACCAAGTTTAAATGAAATCCACCAAAGAACTTTTAAGATATGGCTCCGGACACAAAAGTGCCGGACGGACGGACGGACGGACAACGCCAAAACAATATCCCTTCGCCTCTGGCGGGGGATAATAAAGTTCAACGATAGCACCTTACTAAAGTCCCAGTTTATAGCTATATATATGGGCAGAATCATAAGAAAACGTGTTTTTATTGAGGATATCACTGAAAATCCGGTTGAAATCGGTTGAAAACCAAAAATATAGTGATTTTTAATTTGGGATCGAGACCGTAAAGTACGAAAACCACCTAATAAATATTCATGATTCGACACGTTAATTCAAACCTAAACAAACCTAAACTAGCGGAGAGAATATTAGAACTCATGCAAATAAATCTGTTAAAGACGGAGATTGAGTTTGCTAAATCTATGTAGGTATATTCCAAATGCTAATAATGTTTATCGAAAGCTAAACATAGATATAATTTGCATAACTCGCGACGCTGCAATGATTTTCATGTATTTATGATCATTTATATACATGTATTATTTTATCGATTCAAAACCGATTTTGACCAGGTTTTCGATTTTTCAATGAATTGAGGTTAAGTGTAGTTCTCGCTATACCATTTATATGCAAAACAACGATCTATTCCGCGAACTGGGACTTTTAAGTAAATATATGGACTGAAAACACACATGAATGTTTAAAAATGATATGCATATATATCTTTCATGACTTTACATCCCTCAGTTTAAGTATAAATATATACATGTATATACGTTAAACACATATGTTTTATCATATACACTCTTTCTTTATATTTTCTATTCTTAAACACGTTATTAACAAACTGAAATTATGACCCATATATTTTACTTTGTATACACTTTTTATGCTACCATTGTTCTCAAAACAATTTATACAAACTACTCAAACTTTATCCGATAAAGGCTTAAAGGCTATGGGGTCGCTTTTTGCAATCACCAAAGACATGCATGTTCCTGTTAAAATAATGTTAAATTTGTTCGATTCTTACCGTATTACTCTATGTTTTCGGACACTCTAAGTTTTCGGACACTCCCTTTTTTAGCAAAAATAATTATTTTTCATGACTCTTAATTTTTGGACACACGATTTTTCGTCCATTATTTATGTCTCTAAGTTTTCCGACAGAATATTTTACAGCGCTATTTACCAAATTTCGGTCCTGTTTTCGATATCTAATGACACTTCGATCACGGGGTTTTACAACCAGATTAACATCATAAAACATGGAAGGTGCATGCCTGAGGGCAACGGATCATTACATTGCGTTATTGGGTAAATAACGTGGTAAACCAGTATTAAACAATGGTTTCGCCCGATAGCATAAGCGTTATGACACTTACCATGGGCAGTACCAATTAACAGTTCAATTATCTACCGCAATGGTCTTACCCCTTCTAAGTAAAATAACTGTGGCAAATACTAAACGCTTCAAAGTGTGATGCACCCTATTGCAAGTTTTACGAACAATGAAAGGTGTAAGAAAACAACTATCTGAAATGAACAAACAAAGAATTCATAGTTTGCTTTTTTTGCGTTAATTACAGGTTCATACTAGGGAGTATCGGTACGTCACATTCTCATCTTTGAACTCGTTGGTCAAAGTGCAAACTTGTAGTAACTTTCTGTCAAATAAATTAAGCATTTGAAATTATTTAAAATGCAGTGCAAATATATATTACTGTAATTTATACTGTAAGGCATGGTATTTTACAAGCGCATGCTATAACCGGTAGTCGTTGATACAATTGACGCTATTTTCGGACACTTCAATTTTCGACCTCTAAGTTTAAGGACACCTGCATTTTGTGAATATTTTTTGTACCTATGTTTTCGGACACGAAACAAATTAATTATTTTTAAGTGTCCGAAAACATAGAGTAATTACGGTATGTTATTTTAATACTGTGTTATGCGTGTGAGGTTTGGGGGTTTGTAAATGCTGATGATATTGAAAGAGTTCATAGAAGATTTTTTAAACGAATACTTGGTGTCAAAATGAGTACCCCTAATTCAGCTGTGTACGGGGAACTAGGGCGATACCCATTATATATAAATCACTATGTATGAATTATAAAATATTTTATAAAATTGTATACTGTTAAACAAACTAATTGTATATTATATAGTACACTATGTTATATGAGAAATGGTGCTGAAAATATAATACGATGTACCGGTAACAATTGGATTATCAAAGTACGGGACTTGCTTCAAAACACTGGTTTTGTAGATGTTTGGATGTATCCAGAATCAGTAAATGCAAGTGTATTTATTCCGATATTTAAAAATAGACTTATTGATATTTACATAGGTTTGTGGCTTAACATGATTTAAATGTTAAAAGTTCATTAACTCTATACAAACAATTGAAACATCCATTTGAACTATCAGATTACCTTAAAATAATCCAAAACTTTAATTTAAGAAAATACATATCAAAATTTAGACTTTCGTCCCACATGTTAAAAATTGAATCTGGGAGACATATAAATAGTCCTAAAAACGAACGCAAATGTATTATATTATATGTAACTCAGATGATATTGAAGACGAATACCATCTTGTAATTGTATGTCCTCTTTATACCGATATAAGAAAAATGTATATTGACAAATTCTATTATAACCGACCTATAGTATGCATAAATTTATTCTTTTGTTAACAAACACTAAAACCAAAGTCCTAAATAAACTCGCAATATATTGTAAAAATGCTTTTAAAATGAGAACTGATACATTGAATGCAAACGTTGAGTGATATGATGGCCTAAGTGCATTTTTAACACCTTTTTATGAACTATTTTGGTCACTTTCGCATTACTATGCATGTGCTTTTTGCTTATATATTGTCAGTTATGTATATGTAACGATGAACTGGAAATGTCCAAGTTATATGAATAAACTTTCTGTTCTGTTCCGTTCTGTTTTTAAAACCGAAGAAGAGCATTAAACAAAATTCTATCGCATTTTTAAAACAAGAGGGCCATAATGGCCCTGTATCGCTCCACTGTTTTTATGCGAAAAAAATGTGCAATGCGCATGGGTTGAAATGTACTCAAGCATGTGACTTTCTCTTTCTATCCCTTGTCCCACTGGGCGCTTAAAAGTTGGAAGGGTGAGCTTTTTTATATATGGAAAAAGTTACTACCGTGTAAACTAAACAGACTAAAAAGCCCGGGAATTGTTGCACAGGTCCTTTGCTTATAACGTAGGTACATTTATCTCGCCAAAAGATATTGTTGTTCTTTCTGTTTCACATATTTTTAGATGCTGAAGATCAAATCTACGCATTTGATTTGAAACAGATTCACAAGACCCATAGGAATCAAAATGCCTTAACCCTTTACCAAACGACACATTTTGGACTTTCCCAATTTGAAAGAGGTTGCAGACGACAATTGAATTAAAATGGAATATGAAGGAAATGATCAGGTAGGGTAGAAATAATTGTGATAAAAAGAGAAATTCCTAATCAACCCACACATCCCTAAGACCAACAGGCCTGACAATATTATGATAATCTAAAGATTATCTTTTTATATTTATAAATGTATATAATTAAGTAATACATTTGACTTCTAAGATCAATTCATAACTTATTTTAAGAAAATTATAAAATGGTCAGAAATATATAGATCTATGGATCGTTGAGCAATTGACAATCATATCCACAATTCATGAATCATTAGTTATTAAAAAGCAGCTTATACGATAGTTAAGAACATTGCACTTCATTTATTCCAACACCTTCTCTTGGATACAAAGTTTGAGTTTACCATGCAGTATCATATATTGACTTTTTTTTAAATAATTATGTTCATGGAAGTTGTGTTTTAAACAAGATGTGTTTGTGAAACACAATGTCCCCCTATATGACGTTTGACCTTGAAGGATGACCTTGACCTTGACCCTTCACCACTCAAAATGTGCAGCCTCTTGAGATACACACGCATTTCAAATATAAAATTGCTAGCTTCAATATTGAAGAAGTGACATTACATGAGCAATTTTGACCCATATATTTGACCTTGAAGGATGACCTTGACCTTTCACCACTCAAAATGTGCAGCTCCATGAGATACACATGCATGCCAAATATCAAGTTGCTATCTTCAATATTGCAAAAGTATTCAAAATAAGCGATTTGGGCCACATATATTTGACCTCTGACCTTGAAGGATGACCTTGACCTTTCACCACTCAAAATGTGCAGCTCCATGAGATACACATTCATGCCAAATATCTTCAATATTGCAAAAGTATTTATAAAATAAGCAATTTGGGCCACATATATTTGACCTCTGACCTTGAAGGATGACCTTGACCTTTCACCACTCAAAATGTGCAGCTCTATGAGATACACATGCATGCTAAATATCAAGTTGCTATCTTCAATATTGCAAAAGTATTCATAAAATGAGTGATTTTGGCCACATATATTTGACCTCTGACCTTGAAGGATGACCTTGACCTTTCACCACTCAAAATGTGCAGCTTCATAAGATACACATGCATGCAAAATATGAAGTTGCTATCTTCAATATAGCAAAAG
Organism: Dreissena polymorpha; assembly: GCF_020536995.1. NCBI lineage: Eukaryota > Metazoa > Mollusca > Bivalvia > Myida > Dreissenidae > Dreissena > Dreissena polymorpha. The sequence continues at coordinate 31,423,061 of NC_068355.1, read as the reverse complement.
TTATTGCAAAATGTTAAAGTTGGCGCAAACAGACCAACAGACCAATTACAGATCAACAGACAGGGCAAAAACAATATGTCTCCCACTACTATAGTGGGGGACATAAAAAAACATCTAAAATTGGGAGCACACTTTTTTTGTTTGTTAATTGTATTCAATAATATTTCAGTCATGTTCATTGTTAAGTTAACCTACACTCTCACTTTTCCTGGATGAGCTGGTTTACCAGTGCCAAGGTCACATACCAATGCCAGTATATGACAACTGTTATGTTTTTATACCCTTTAAAAACTTGTATTATTTTTTAAAATCCGCCCACTTTCCAGCCACAACAGCAAGACAGTTACTGGAGTTTATTTCATAGTATTATTCGCTCGACTTTACTCGGTGGGAAATTTCTTAGTGGGATGACCTAATTATGGCACAAAGAAAATTTGCGGGGAGTAAAGTCGAGATACAAAGCGAATTTAAATACGAAATAAACGCTTATCACTTTTTAACTGAGATGGCTCAAAAGTGAGCGTCGTTTAAAAATTAAACAAGAGTAATAAAGGATATAAAACGGCGTTAAATAACTGTCTCGGCGTGGATGTCGCCATCTTGACGATCAAGTGATTACCCCCTCTGTTTAAGCAATACATATGACCTTTTTTCAAGCAGAAATTTATCATTGAAAACAATGTTCAATTGATTAAATGGTTGAGACAAGAGAAGAATGCCCTTGATCATTCACCTGTGTGATGGGATGTGGCAATTTAACAACTGCAACATGGAGTAATAACTGTAACGATATCTTTAGAGGATTTCTATCTGATGTAATATACCAAATGTCAAAGCATTAGACATTGCAGTTTCAAAGGTTTTGAAAATTATGATGCTTAATAAGCCTATACAAAATGAAATCATGCGATACTTGCAGTGTAACCAATTTTGACCTCAACAACTTTCTTCAAGACTTACACAATGTGACATACCAAATATAGGGGCCAGAACATACCATTTTGTTGTAGGTCTTTATTAATCATGAGACCACCGAAGCGCGGCCAGTTTTGACCGCAAGGGCATGATTTGAACAACAAATTGTGTAGAGAATAATCAGAAGGTAAATATTAAAGCTATGTTTTGTTTCAAGGATGAAGATCTTTTAATTCATTTGAATAATATACATCTATATAAAGCCATTGACCTGTTGGGCTTGGTCAGTTTGGACAGCACGGGCAATACATATACATGTACATGTTTACGACGCCATCTTGGAATTAAGTTCCAACTAACCTGACTCAAACACAGTAAGCTCTTGTATACACACGCCCACATGAACATTCCCAGTCAACAAATAACAGCAGAAATTGACTGACCATAATAACAAGCCTGACAGAAATATGATATTTTCAATCATAAGGGAACTCATGTGTGAATTTTGTACGCTTAAATGACAATTCTAAAGGTGAAAATTCCATCCTGTTTTTTTTCTAAACTTGAAAACTTAATAGAGCAACTGTTTCGCTGAAGCACCCAACTTATATTTATACTGGTGTGTTTAAATCTATAAATTAATTGATTGATAAAAAGCCCAAGATTTAATTTAGACACTCTAGAGTCTGTTATCTGAACCAGTCCTTGATGTCCTCGAAGTAGATAGTGAGATTAGACTTCCAACATGAAGGTAGACCCAAGACTGCCACACACCAAAAATAAGGTCAATGTCTGAGAGAGTTTGAAACGGATTCAAGACAGATGGATGAACAGTGAAACTGACATATTCCACCCTACTGGGGGCATACAAACAAAATTATTTGTAATTTGAAAGTTATTTTCATTTTAGTAACCTTTCAATAGGTATTATAAATCTTCTATTGAGTTTCAATATAAAGAAGTGAAACTCCAGCTGCTGGAGCAGTATTGAATTCTCATTAAAAACAATTAGTTGGTCCTTTAATTAAGGCAAGTGACCGATTGCCCAAACAGTACAAAACAGCACAATACAAACCAACATAAACACAAAATATCAGCCTTGCAAGACCATTTAGCTGAACGGAATTCACTGGGGAGGGATATTTATTTAAGGCGTAACATTACTCTCCCGAAAGTACGTTAATCTTTGTTTCTCAATGACAGGAACAAAGAAGCCCCGTTTGCGTTGTATGGAAGACCTATTGAAGAACTTATGATGCATACACTTACACACGAATGGCTGCTTTTTGTATGATACAATTTCTTTTTTAAATTGGAATTTAAAGCTGCAAAGTCATTTGAAAGTGACATTAATTCAATTACTATGTAAAGCAACTTATTTAAACAATATTTACATCAATTAAGATAAAAATGAAGGACCAATATCTGATTAATAATTAATAAAATCAATATTATTATAAAAACAAATAATTGCCAATCAAATAATTCTCATTTAAAATACTCAAACGTACTGAAAGTCTCACAGAATATAACAAACAAGAACAGTCTTCACAGAAATATGTTTTAACCACTAGCCAGAATTATGAAGCTTTATCTGAAACAGACCAAAAATGCAATAGCCCGACTATATAATATAAAGAAGTGAAACAGTATTGCACTTAATTAATTCTATCATACACACCTTCGTGGTCATTTATTTATGGCAAGGAACCTATTGCCAAAACGGTACAGCACTGCACAAAACGAAACATTTTAACATATACACATAGTATAATAAAGCTGGGGTCAATAAAATTAATATAAATTATTAATTTAAAGGAGGGGGAATAACATTTCATCAGTCCCGGGCTGGCGGGCTTATAGTTAGTGTGAAGACTGCAAGAAGGCCTGAAAGGCCCAAATTCGCTAACCTGAGATACAAAGGAACTGACACATTCTGTGCAGCCCAAAATATCATTAGAACAAAATAATGTTCTGACCAAGTTTCAGAAGAGTGAACTATAAATGTAATTTTAAAAAAGCTAACAAGCTTTTACTATAGACATATAAGGATAAATTGCCGACCCGCTGTGGTCATGTTTTTCACTAGACCGGAATCATTTTTGAAATCATCCAAGATATTATTAACATAAACGGTCTGACCTAGTTTTATGAAGAATGGACCAAACATGTGACTTTAAGAGTGTTTACAAGTTTTTACCAAAACAATTATAAGGAAAAATGCTCCACCCCATGGCCGCCATGTTTTTCAACAAATCGGAACGATTTCAAACTCGACCAAGATATCATTTCAACAAATATTCTGACTTAGTTTTATGAAAATCTGAAAATTAATTAGGCCTCTAGTTTGTCAACAAGGTTTAACTAAAGTCATATAATGGAAAACTACCCCACCCCCTGGCAGCCATGTTTTGCAAGCCAACGGAACTATTTTTAAACTTGTCCAATATATGATCATTTGGACAAACCTTCTGTTCAAGTTTAGTGATGATCGGCAAATAAATGTCACGTCTAGAGTGTTAACAAGGTTCTAATAAAGCCATATAAGGTAAAATGCCCCGCCCCATGGCGGCCATGTTTTTTAACCAACCAGAACCATTTTCAAACTCGTCCAAGATATCATTAGGAAAAATCTTCTAACCAAATTTAATGGAGATCAAGCAATAAATGTGGCCTCTAGTGTGTTAACAATGCAAATGTTTAGGCCGCACGACACACAACACACTACCTGACCATTAAACAATTAAAAAGTGTTACTATATGTTAAATAGATTTTTTAAAACATCAAATATTCCCGATTTATTGCAATTTGGGATTTCAATAAAGAAACAAAAGATTTCTACAGAAGGGTTTTTTACAATGCACTTTTAAAACGAACATGGATTAAATTATAAGAAAAGTCATTTGAAATTTTGATGAAAGCACAATTGATTTATGTATTGATAACCGAGAGCGAGACTTGTCATTCTGTATATTATCCATTTACAATTGTTAATATTGGTTAAACTAAAGTATAACTGTTGTCCATTTATATGAACATTGATTTAAATGCATTTTCATGGTGCGAAGAAATGTTCAAACAGTGTATGTGTTTATGCATTGTAAAATCTGAAAAAAAATAAAAATGGTTGACATTTCTTACACAAGTTGATTGCGCAAGTCAAGATATTGACAGGGGTCAGGCTTTTCTTTGGTTTAAGATCTATTGTTGATCTAATTGTAAGTGGTTATTTGTTAAAAGAAAGTGTCAAGACAATGAAAATATGATTTATGCATTTATACTTAAAGACATTTCAATATTAGGCAAGTACATGTATTAAACATGCTTTTACTATACTAATTCTTAATTAACTGAATTTCACAATTTGTACAAGTTGCAACTTGTTTTTTCACAATTTTCAGAAGTTTGCATCTCATTCTTTTGCAATTTTGAAAAGTTTGCGTCTCAATTTTTCACAAAGTGAGGCGGCCAGGGCCGCTTCACAAAATCAGGAAAAAAAGCCCTGCATATGTCTATAAATTCAATGCAGCTTGTATTAAAAACTTAAAAAGCGTTGAGAAAGTCCTACATGTTGTTATTTTTTAGCCATATTTTGTTTACAGCTTTTTTCTACCTCGCATTATGTAATGGAGGAATGGAGAACACTATCCTGATACTTTTCATATTTTTGGGAGCACCCTTCAACACACGACAGTTGTATGCAAGTTAAAATCTATTAGTAATTCAAATTAATTAAATATCTGCAAATGTGAAATTATAATGTTCAAAAGCTATTATATACTATCACTATGACGCCATCTTAAATGGATTGTACAGATCGCACATATTTAAGGTATTGAGAGGAACAAATATTTCTACATCAGTAAACTTCGCGCTTTGGCCAGACCCACACAATGTTCAATGGACAGTGCCATTACGATAGCATGCATATATCAATCTAAATTTATAGAAAGCAAACCATTTGTGTACTATGATTTATACTCTTTAAATTCACCATGAATTCAGCCACCTACCCAACATGAATTCATAAGCATGATCATAATACAAAATTTCAATGAATAAAGTTGCTCAATTTGTTGCTTATATAATCGAGTAATTGAGCAAACAAGATATTTTTAGTTGCGATGATATTTAAAGATCTTTAATAAATAGTAAGTCATACTAACTGTAAATGTATATCACTTTTGAGGAATTATTACCCATCAAATTACTAAAATCATTAGGAAAGTGACAGGTAAAGTAAAACATTACCACTATGCTACATGAAGGCTTGCCTGCACTGGGGGTTCAAAACCCAGGACCAAAAGAAGCAAATACTAAAACATAACCACTATACGCCATGTAGACTTGCCTGCCATGAGGGTTCAATACCCAGGACAACAAGGAGTAAATACTAAAGCATACCGAATCCTGATAGTGCCATATGTAATCTTGCACTTCTTTCATCAAGGGCGAAACTAGACACACAAAGCTATACTTGATATTTTTCTTGACAGTCGCGGCAATGCACAATATTTTTCTTGACAGTCGCGGCGAGGCATGATATATTGAACACGATATATTAACCTTGTGTAGGTGATGATGATGTGGTCGATCTGGTTCTGGGTCCTGCCGTCTGGTGATGTCCATGTAAGTTTGTGGATCTCCTTGTGCACGAACAGGGTCCCTCCTATGACCAAGTCGTTCTGTTGGCAGAAGTTGATTAGTCTCTCCCTGTTGTCGGTGATTACACCCACTCCGTGTCTTCCCATGGTCCTCTCTCTGTCTTTGTTGTCGCAGCAATCCTTAGCACTGAAGTCGCCGAGCAACATCAGCACGTCGTGTTGGGGGATGTCCTCTAAAACACTTTGAAGGGTGTCGTAGAATGCATCTTTGTCCTCTTCTTCTGCGTCGTCTTGTTCATATATAGAAACTTAATAGCATTGATTTTAAAGGTTTTGTGAGTATGATTTAAATTACAGTAATTCAACAATTGCAGTATCAAAACTACTAATTCACACAAATCTGACATGCAAATTGCACATAAAGTTATACAAATCAAATGTTGATAAGTTTCCAATTCTTATTGGAATGGGTCAAATAAACCATTGGCTAATTTGCTTAAATATCATATTGAAAATTATTCAAATTAAAGGAAACATAATAAAACAAGAAACCGTCGGAGACCGGTGATCAATGCTCCCCAAAGTTTTTTTTTGTCACAATATTGCACTATATATTCAGATAAAAGGATACGTCTTGAGGGCACAGTAGTTGGGGGGACAATAATTGTTTTATACAAAATTTCAAAGGGCCATAACTCTGTGAAAAATCATCCAACCAGAATCCGCTGATAATATGCACATCTCCTCTTGGTAGTGAAGCTTCCCATAAAGTTTCATTGAATTCCGGTCATTACATGTAGTTGCTGAGAAATAGCCCGGACAAGAATTGCGCTATATGTACAGTTTCTGGAAAATTTCAAAGGGCCATAACTCTGTGATAAATCATCAGACCAGAACCCGCTGATAATATGCACATCTCCTCTTGGTAGTGAAGCTTCCCATAAAGTTTCATTGAATTCTGGTCATTAGTTGCTGAGAAATAGCCCGGACAAGAATTGCACTATATGTACAGTTTATGGAAAATTTTAAAGGGCCATAACTCTGTAAAAAATCATCCGACCAGAACCCGCTGATAATAGGCACATCTCCTCTTGGTAGTGAAGCTTCCCATAAAGTTTTATTGAATTCCAGTCATTAGTTGCTGAGAAATAACCCGGACAAAAATTGTGCACGGACGGACACGGACACACAGACGAAGCGGTGACTATATGCTATCCCCATAATAAATTTTGGGGGATCATAACAAATGTTTGTGGATATTTGAGCATGTCTATTTCACACAAAGGAATCTTCTTTAGGTGTCAAATATCTCATTAATTAATGCTGAGCTTTTCAAAATCCTGTGGGGAATATTGAACAGTTTTAAAACATTATAGAAACTGGTTGGACCATAGAACATTATTTTGTTCCACATAAAGCTGTTTGAAATGTTTCTGAACTAAAAGATTACAGTAGCTTAAAGGGGTAAACATGTAATAACGCTGTTTTCAATTTACTATAAACCTTATTTAAGCAATACATATTCTCTCTTTTCAAGCAGAAATTTATAAAGAAACATTGTTATAGTTATGAAATGTTTGAGACAAGATTGGAAAAATGCCCTTTATCACTCACCTGGGTAATGGGGCATGGCCAAAATTAACCCCGGGGAATGTTTTGAACAAGGACCAAAATCTGAGGCCTACGTCATTTATCAGAAGTGTAAAGAGTACAATGCATTATGGGACACAACTTTCATTGGAAGAGCAAATTTAAATTTAGATGAAATGCAATACGATCATGTACAAAAAATGATTTATTGTGTCATACAAAGTATGTCAAAAAAGGGCTTCCTGGGGACTTTCTGATAACGGGTAAAAATTAAAATGAATATCTGTTAACAGTTACACTGCGTTAGCATGTACATAAATCATCTGCATAATTTCATTTATTTTTCTACACATACTGCTCTAATAGGAATACATGTAATAAACTCTGACTCTTTAGTTTTCACAACTTTATTGACATTACACAACAGATAAACACCAATTAGCTGTCGAAAGTGGTTTAACCTCTACGCAGTTAAAAATCTAAAATCGGTGAAACAGACAAATAAAGCAATGAAGCTGTGATCGTCGCTATCTTTGTACCGGATTGCTGAATTTTGAATTTCAGATTTCCAGTTTGCTAAGTCATTTTTTGCCATTTCTCCATCAGCCGAATATTTATTATTTTTGTTATTTACAATGTATCCTAGTTTGCGGAATGCATATTTCCGATTCCCATGTTGCCGACTCCTTTTCATTGCGAAACAAGGTGAAATACGGCCAAACAACGCGGTAAGTAGCGTGTCCATCCCCCGGAAAGTGTCACCCATCGAGAAAAGTGAACACTGCTGACGGGCTTTTTTGTTTAAGCACACTGCAGTGTCTGTACTGTAGTCAGGCAAATATAATATATGATATGACATTGAAATCCTTCTAGGAATGCACAAATTACAGAGATGATACTAATTTCATACAGAATACTCACACACATACACACACAAGAACTCAGGATTAGAGGGAAGTTGTGACTAATATATGCCCTCCTCAAAAATGGCCAAATTTGCAAACAAGTTCGTTAAATTGCTGATCACCAGTGGATTTTAAATTGGAAGTTTCAGCTATGGTTCTCATATTGCAGCGATTACTAGTCTGGGCTTCAAGTGATTTGGCAGGTATGATATGAAAAAGAAATTCAATTGATTATAGATCTTTTTCAAATTGCCTGACACTACACTCACACAAAGAAATTTGCGGAGCGATAATATCTTATAAATATAATACAATGTTCAGGTATTCAATGGGTAGGAAAATCTGATTATAGGAGCTATTGAAGCATGGGTACTGAATAATTTTTAAATGTCATAATTGGACCAAAGAACATTTTTAAGGCATAGCATGTCCATTATAATTATTTAAGAGTGTTATCAATTCAAATCATCAAATAAGCAATGTCAATGTTGTGCCATTAGTATTGTCAGAGAGAAATATGTTAATAGATCTGTTATTAAGCTTTTAAAAATGTATTTCACATTCCAATAAATCTAAGTTAAATTTTATACCCCATGGACATTTCTATTTTGCAAAATGATTGTAAAGCTATTGAGTTGGTCACAAGTGATACATTATCTTGTGCTTCTAAATTTCTTAATTTTATAATCATACATGTACTTCACATATTTATACATAAACCATAAACTGCAATAATGGGGTTAGGCTTTTCCATGGTTTTAGATAGAGTTTACCAGTCCGAATATTGCTGATCTAACAGTAAGTGGTTATTTGTTGGAAGAAAGTGTCAAGACAATGAAAATAAATGAATGCCAGAATTTGTATATGGATATCAGTATGTAATATCTGAATACTATAATGATAACCATATAAATCAGTTATATCGGCCGAGATATTAAGTTTTGTTTGTATATTCTTTTAGCAAAGATCTTTAATAAATAATAAGTCATATATAAAACTGTATATTCAAAACAAGGGCTGTTTGTAAAACATGCATGCCCCCCATATGGGCTGTCAGTTATAGTGGCAGCCATTGTGTGAGTACGGTTTTTTGTCACTGTGACCTTGACCTTTGACCTAATGTAAGTTATCAACCATTGTATTATTTCGAGTCACTGTGACCTTAACCTTTAACCTATTGACCTGAAAATCAATAGGGGTCATCTGCCAGTCATGGTCAATGTACCTATGAAGTTTCATGATCCTAAGCGTAAGCATTCTTGAGTTATCATCCGGAAACCATTTTACTATTTCGAGTCACTGTGACCTTGACCTTTGACCTTGTGACCTAACAAGAGCTGTCAGATGACAGCCCAATCGACTATTCGAGTGCTTGACAGTATAACGTAAGCCATCATGGGGAAATTGTTCATATTTAATAATTTATTAGATGATCTTTTAAAAAATAAAAAAAGGAAAAAAAATTGGGGGGGTAGGGGGGGGTAAGAGGGGGGTATAATGTGGAGTGTGGTAATTTATTAGATGTTTTAAAAAAAATTGGGGGGTGGAGGGTAGCAGGGTGTTAGAGGGGGGGTATTTTGGGGTGTGGTTATTTATTAGATGTTACAAAAAATGGGGGGCGTGGGGGGGGGGGGGTAAGGGGGTGGGGGCGAGAGGGGGGTATAATGTGGGTTGTGGTAATTTATTAGATGTTAAAAAAAATTGGGGGGGGTAGGGGGGGTAGGGAGGGTGGGGGTGAGAGGTGGTATAATGTGGGGTGTGGTAATTTATTACATGATGTTTAAAAAAAATATTTGTTTTTTGGGGGGTTTGGGGGGTAGGGCGGTCAGGGGGGAGTGAGAGGGGGTAATAATGTGGGGTGTGGTAATTTATTAGATGTTTTTAAAAAGAAATTGGGGGGGGGGGTTTGGGGGGGTAGGGGGTGAGAGGGGGTATAATGTGGGGTGTGGTAATTTATTACATGATTTAAACAACAAAAAACATTTTTTTTGGGGGGGGGGTTGAGGTTGGGGGGGAGGGATTCTGGTAGGGGCGTGGGGTAATGTTTGGGTGGAATCCATTGTGGTATTCAGGTAAGTGTTGTTTTGTCAAAGTAATAATAAAATGTGATCATAAATAAAGAAGTTATGGCAATTTAAGCAAAATGTTCAATTATCTAAGTGTAAAAGGGGCCAAAATTATTTTAAAATGCTTGATACAGTGGTTTGCTCTTGTTTATAGGTTGGGGTATGTTGGTAAACAAGTATGCAACATATAAAAGCAATATGTCAAAGGATATAGAAAATATTTGGGGTAGTACGCAAACTTTAACAAAGATTTATCAATAATATGCATATTCAAAGTAAAAAAGGAGCAATAATTATGACAAAATGCTTGATAGAGTTGTATGCTCTTGTTTATAGGTTGGGGTGATGTTGGTTAACAAGTATGCAAAATATAAAAGCAATATGTCAAGGGACAATGAAAAAGATAACAAATGATCTCACACTGACATTAACAAATATCCTCTATTTATTAAACATGAAATTTAAACTTATTGCATTTATTTCCCCTGTGTATAAGAAAGATATAATAGTGTATTACCTCCCCTATCCTGTTTATATTTATATTAATCAACAAAATTAAACATTAACACAATATTTAATATACAAAATATACAAAAACATCCCATATTCTGATAAAAATTTTACTGATCCACTTTATTTTACTCAAATGATGATGTTTCATTGGACTGATCATTATAGATTTAGGATTACAGACCAGTTGCTTCAGTTATATTGTTCAGAGTTCGCCCTGTTGTTCTTGAGTTATCATCCAATAACCATTTTACCATTTCGGGTCACCGTGACCTTGACCTTTGACCTAGTGACCCCAAAAACAATAGAGATCATCTGCGAGTCATGATCAATCTACCTATAAAGTTGCATGATCCTAGGCCCAAGAGTTCTTGAGTTATCATCCAAAAACCACCTGGTGGACGGACCTGAACAGACCGACCAACCAACATGTGCAAAGCAATATACCCCCTCTTCTTTGAAGGGGGGAATAAAAAACACTTTTGATGAATAATTACTAGGGATGGGACCTAATATCCGAATATTTGAATCTTCGAAAATCGGCCAATTATTCAAATCTAAAATTTATCATCGAATACTCTATTTGTATGCAAAGATACTTCTAAACAAGTTATACGTACATGTACAAAGTCACAGTTCCCGTAAAGTGCAGACGACTTTCCTATATAGGTCATTGTTTTGATGAAAGCTGCCATCAATAAACGAGATGAAAATAAGCAAACGGGAAGGCATAAGGACCAAGGATAAGGATAAGGATAAGGACCAATCGCCATTTACTTATGATGCAATATGTACAAAATATTTACTGTAAATCAGTCAAAAATGAAAAAGAATTTATGAGAAACATCAATGTATCAATAAGCATTAAATTTGTTTGATATACACAATCATGGGTTTTGACAGGTCTTTTTACCTCTGGTTGTATAATACACATTATCTTTGGATTTGATTGGGTCGCAGCCCGCTTTTATTTCAGTGCGACACATCTATTAATAGCAATTAGTGACCCATATCATAAAACACCATGGTGTGAATGCCTTATAAATTCAATAATTTACCGATAAATTGCTGATAACACAGGCAGCAGTATCATAAATTTGCCCCCACCCCCCCCCCCCAAAAGTATGGTTTGACTTTTCAACAACGAATATTGACAAAAATTCATAGTTTGAAACAAGGGCTGTTTGTAAAACATGCATGCCCCCCATATGGGCTCTCCGTTGTAGTGACAGCCATTGTGTGAATATGTTTTTTGTCACTGTGACCTTGACCTTTGACCTAGTGACCTCAAAATCGATAGGGGTCATCATGATCAATGTACCTATGAAGTTTCATGATCCTAGCCATAAGCATTCTTGAGTTATCATCCGGAAACCATTTTACTATTTCAGGTCACCGTAACCTTGACCTTTGACCTAGTGACCTAGTGACCTGAAAATCAATAGGGGTCATCTGCGAGTCATGATCTTAGTATCTACCTATCAAGTTTCATGATCCTAGGAATAAGCGTTCTTCAGTTATCATCAGGAAACCATTTTACTATTTCGGGTCACCGTGAACTTGACCTTTGACCTAGGGACCTCAAAATCGAAAGGGGTCATCTGCGAGTCATGATCAATGTACCTATGAAGTTTCATGATCCTAGGCATAAGCGTTCTTGATTTATCATCCAGAAACCATTTTACTATTTCAGGTCACCGTGACCTTGACCTTTGATATAGCAGGGGTTTTAATCTGATTTTGGGGAAAGGGCCTGGCCTTTTTTGAGGGGAAAAAAATCGCGCAAAATGCCGGATCTCGGGGGAAAAAAATCACGCGAAACGCCGGATTTTGGGGAAAATAAGGAAAGTCTTAAATAATCAATTCAACATATTTTGCTGTTTTTAAAACAAAATTAAGGCAACAGATAATTTAATTATGCAATATGTTATATTTTCTACACTGGGTCAGGTTAACTTATGTATTTAAAGTTCTAAAAAAAAAAAAAAAAATTTTTTTTTTTTTTTAGGGGAAAAAAATGAAGTCTGGGGGAAAATTTACCTGCTGAGGGGACAAAAATCTGAGGGGAAAGGGCCGATTTTCGGCGGGTCCCAAAGAAGGAAAAAAAGCCCTGATGTCAATATTCTGTAAAATGGCCTCTATATTATCGAAACTCCTCAAAAAGCATTTTAGGAACTTTTTTTTTCAATAAGAATTTCGTTCTGTATTCTGTAGCGCGTTTTACGACATTGGATTTTAGGCGGGAATAAAACTCAAGTACAGTCTAAATTGACCAGGTACGCGTATATTTTCTGTACCCAGGGTACATTTAAGTATACTTAAGAGTACCTATGGTACATGTAATCAGTACCCAAGCCGACAATGACCAAATGAGGGAAACTTAACTGCATATATAGGAACTTAATGGCATTTATTTTTAAGGTTTTGTAAGTATGATTAAAATTAAAATTATTCAACAATTGCAATATCAAAAATACTATTTCACACAAATCGGACATGCAAATTGCACAACAAGTAATACAAATGATATGTTGATAAGTGTTCAATGCTTATTGGAATGGATTAAATAAACCAGTGGCTAATTTGCTTAAATATCCTATTGAAAATTATTCAAGGTGTACATAATGGTTGTGGTTATTTGAACATGTCTGATTCACACAAAGGACTTTTCTTAAAGGGATCTTTTCACGCTTTGGTAAATTGACAAAATTGAAAAAAGTTGTTTCAGATTCGCAAATTTTCGTTTTAGTTATGATATTTGTGAGGAAACAGTAATACTGAACATTTACCATGGTCTAATATAGCCATTATATGCATCTTTTTACGATTTTAAAACCTAAAAATTATAAAGCGTTGCAACGCGAAACGATTGAATAATTTGGAGAGTTCTGTTTTTGTCGTTAAATTTTGCGAAACTACGAAGATTGCTTATATAAGGTATAAAATACGTCAAGTATGTGTACTCGGCGGAATAGCTCAGTAGGCTAGAACGTTTTTACTTCAGGACTCGGGCAGGACTCCAGGGGTCACTGGTTCGAAACCTGCTCCGGACAATGTTCTTTTCCTTTTTTTATTTTATTCTTGATTTTTTACTGAAGCCTTTACGATCCAATGTTTACATTTATCAATATAAAGCATTTAATGAATGAATTAAAAAATGCCAAAATCTGTGAAAAGGCCCCTTTAAGGCGAGTATCTCATTTATGGATATTGGAACATGTCTATTTCACACAAAGGAATTTTCTTTAGGCAAGTATCTCATTCGCTGAGCTATTCGAAATCTTGTGAGGAGTATTGATTAGATTATAAAACATCACAGAAACTTGTTGGACCAAAGAACATTAATTTGTTCCCCATAAAGCTGTTTGAGATGTTTATGAACTGTTTATGGATTATAGTAGCTTGAAGGGGTATACCAATGATAATTTCAATGAACCATAAACATTTTTCAAGCAATACATTCTCTCTTTTCAAGCAGATATTTATAAAGGAACATTGTAATATTTATGACATTTTTCAGACAAGAGGGCAAAGAAAACCCTTGATCGCTCTCTGTGTAATGGGGCATGCCAAATTTTACCACAGGGGCATGTTTTGAACAGTTTTTTCTTAAGAACCAACATCTTTGGTCACATACTACATTAAATATGCGTGCATTGTGTTTGTTAAGTTGGTATGCTACGTAATGCATGTACAATATAAAATATTTAAGTCTCAACAACTACAGACAGGGCCAATTTTGACCTCAAAGAAGGATTTAAACAAACTTTTTAAAGGACCACTATATGATGTAACATTCCAAACACATACATGCCAGAATTGTTTAGGTCCAAAGCGGGACATTCCATAAAAAATTGTCGGGACATTTGACCAAAAAGCAGGACACCTAAAACAATCTATCATTCCACCTCTACTGTAGTCAGTATAGTACAGTTAGTACTAACAAAAACTCTTGATACTTTTATTCAAGACATAAAACATCTGATATGAAGAATGAAATCTAAAACATAACAATAACAGTTTTATTAAATAAGACAATAGCAAACAACAAAGATAATATTCATCTTTTAAGAGTACAAAATATGGAACATTACGACAACAATACTCATTATATTACTTTCAATGGCAAACATTAACGCAGCGGAGGCTATCCATTACACTGAAAGTACGGGTTACAGTAAACTATCTACCGAACAGTTACATCAGCTTGACACGGAATGCGCGGCCGTACACATTTCCGAGGTAGGTTTTTGGTGGAAGCAAACCGTCTTTGTGTTCATTGAATGTAAAAGACTCATTAATGACGAAGAGTTAATTTTACAAAACAATTGTTTTGTAAACCGTTTCAAACAAAGACAAAAACAAACACATTTTCAACATTTATTTCATTATAATCCAACTATCGATAGCAATAAGCGACCACTATCTTGAAGACCACCATGGTGTCAATGCCTGATAAAATCAATAATTAGCCGATAAATCGCTGATAAGGTGTCATAAACAACACTGGTACACACGTGAAGTAGAATCGGATTGTTAATTGGGGGGCAATATAGGGATTAGCGGTGGTAAGTGTTAGCGAAACAGAGCTTGAATAGCAAATTTTATTGGGAACCTATAGACCTTACATCGTTTTTTACGAATGTCGGGACAAATCGTCTCATATCGGGACGCCGGGACAAAGGGCCCAAAAGCGGGACTGTCCCCCCGAGATCGGGACGTCTGGCATATATGTCCAAATATTACACCTCTGACTTGGCCTGCAGAGAAGATTTTAAAAATAATTCAACTATGAAGGTCTACATCAATTATGTGACGGTGGAGCATTTCCACTTTAGAAACCCGGGGAAAATAACTAGAACAGTAATTTTAGCGGAACACATTTTGAATTCACATACAAAATATCAATGCTGTAGGCATTGTGGTTTAATAGAAGAAGTTATTAGGCTAAATAAATCCATACAAAAAATGTGATTTTTACGACATGGCCAATTTGTTTGGCTCAATTTAAACATCCTTTTACAGGATCTACCAGATGTGACATACCAAATATTTGGTCTGAAACTTATGAATACTATTTTTTTAATTTACCAGTCTTTATAAATCATGAGGCCACAGGGGCGTGGCCATTTACAAGTCTTTATAAATCATGAGGCCACAGGGGCATGGCCATTGTTACAAGTCTTTATAAATCATGAGGCCACAGGGGCGTGGCCATTTACAAGTCTTTATAAATCATGAGGCCACAGGGGCGTGGCCATTGTTACAAGTCTTTATAAATCATGAGGCCACAAGGGCGTGGCCATTGTTACAAGTCTTTATAAATCATGCGGCCACAGGGGCATGGCCATTTTTCACATGAGGGGTCTGTGACTTGTTGTTTCAGTATAGAAGATTTTGATAGTTATTTATCTGATCAGTTTTAATAAATCCCTTGGGCTCAGCCAGTTTTGATAGAATGGGCATGCTTTGATTAAGCTTAGCAAAAGATGACTATATGATGATATACACAATTATTAAATCCCTAACTTTGTGGTTTGTGCGAAAATATGTGCAGTATATATTATTTAGAGTCAATATAAATTATGTCATAGCTAGGACGTGGCAAGTTGGTCATCAGGTCAATAGTTTGAACCAACTAACCTTAATATGATGTTACGCACCACATATTAAACCTTGACCCTTCCAGTTTCAGAGAATTAGACTTGTCAAGCAATCAATGTTTTACCCTTTACCACTCAGAAGTAACGTGAACTGGCTATGTGCAAACAGCATTTAACAAGAACAGCCAGCGAGTAACTTGCAGTCTGTTTAGGTTTTACGCTGTTTGCTGCTCATCAGTATATAAGGGTTGAAAATGAAGCCTTTAAATTTTGAATCTAATAAGAAAGGTCTTAATTGTAATTGAACTGTCTGAGCGACTACAAATAAGTCACAATGCGTATCTATGTGGTAAAGGATTAATTTAATGCTACATTTACATTAAGTTCTGCTGATTTCATTTGCAGTTTCACAAATACTATGTTTGTCTTTTACTTGTTCCATGTTTTGTTTGGGTGACTTTTGATGCAGCACGACAACATCACAAACGTTATTTATTGCCAGGTAGTGTGTGTGCGGTGGGGGCGGGAGAGGGTGGGGTAAGCATAAGATAAGAATAAGATTATAAGAAAGAGTTCTCAAGTAAATCTAAAAAAATAGTTTCAAGCAGAACTGTATACGTATGACCTTTGACCTTGAGCTGCAAGGAGAATTGAATTAATGAGTGACACAATGTCTGATCGAAGAAGATAATTATCCTGGTTTAAATTAAAATCCATCCAGGCATCTGTATGTTAAAATTCACACAATTTAACCTAGGGCATGGAAATGTTTAGGACACATTGTCTGGTAGTCAGGGAAATATAAAATATAAAGTAACATTAAAATCCTTCTAGGAATGCACAAATTACTTAGATATTAATTTCAGACAGAATACTCACACACACATACACACCAGAACACAGACATAGAGGGAAGATGTGACTTATATCCGCCCTCATTCATATTTGTGTGAACAAGTCCCTTTAATGGCTGACCACCAGTGGGTTTTAAATTGAAAGTTTCAGATATGGTTCTCATATTGCAACCATTAGTAGTCCAAGGCTTCAAGTGATATGGCAGGTATGAAATGAAAGCAATTCAATCTATGTAAGTTCTTTTTCAAATTGCCTGACAATACACTCACACAAAGAGATTTGTAGAGCGGTTATATATAATAAATATATTTTGACATAAAGTAATTCACTGGTTAGGTAATCTCATTTTTGAAGCTATTTAAGTTTGAATACAGAATAATTTTCAAAAGTCATAATTGGACCAGAGATCATTTTAAGGTATACTATTTCCATTATAATTATTCAAGTGTGTTATCAATTCAAATAATCAAATAAGCAATGTCAATTTTCTGGCATAAGAATAGTCAAGAGAAAATGTTAATAGATCTGTTATTGAGCATTTAAAATTTTCTTTCACATTCCAACAGAGCTAAGTTAATTTAATACACTCTATGAACATTTCTGCTTTACAAAATTCTTTTAAAGCTATTGAGTTGGTCACAAGTGAAACATTACATCATGCAACTAAATTTCTTAATTTTATAATCATGCTCCAAATATTTATATATAAACCATTAACTGCTACCAGGTTTTTTTTAGAAAAAGGGGAAGACGCTGGACGTTGGGTAAAAGGGGAAAATCGAGCGCGAAAGAGACATATTTGGGGAAAAAATAAAAACTGTTCATTTCAATGTCTATAACTCACCTACAGAGTTCAGGTTTTTTTTTAGAAAAAGAGGCATGTCTCTGACCTTTTTGTTCTTAAACACATGAACAAGTATGATATTAAAGTCAAAGTCCTAAATAAAGTTGCAGGGGTAGATCTAATAATGGGAAATGTTTTCAACTGGGGCCGGGGAACGATGTCAATATTGTGATTTCAATTTCATGATGAATGGGTTGACGATCTAGATCTGCTACAGTATTGGAAGGGAAAGGAGCGGCAGCTGCCGATTGTCTACTTTCACTTTCACAATAATCCGACAGTATTAATCGATGTTGATTACATGTATCTCCGAATCCTGCTGGGTTTCAACGGTTTTTGATGATTCATTCTTTAAAAAATGCGTCAACGCAATTAATATTTTCCGAGTCCGAACGTTTTATTTTGTTCGTGTATGAACGCCAATTGTGAGACTTTTTTCTGTTTTAACGTTTATATCTTGGCTTTCACATAACCCGGATGAAAATTCGACTGGTTTCCGGTAACTAATTGACGAAACACCCTTCTCGCGCAATCCAGTAAAATAGTCACATGGTTAATACGATTAGTTGCCCGGTTTCCATGACGTAATTTTAGAGCTATACAGTCAATCTTGTGGATGCGACCACTTGTATTAAGCGACCTTTGTCTATTGCAACCATTTTGAAATCCCACGGAGCTTTTTCGCTATATAATGAAATTGTATTCAGCGACTTTTGTCTTACGCGACCAGCGACCGCTGATTTCTATGTATTTTGATGTCCAAATCTTGAATTAAGCGACCACTAGGAGGTAACAGTGGTTAATGTATTGATCTTTCAGGGACAAATCCGTGTTAATTGTTTATCTAAGCTGATAAAATGTACTGTTACACCGCTGCTTTTTTTTCACACCATTTGTAGACTGCATATCAATTTATTGAGTTCAATAATAGAGGAACGTTGTACTCACAGTCTACAGCTTAACAAGTTTACTATGTGGAACGTTAAGAGACAACGCCGATTTTTCTCGAGTATAGATAACAGGTGCAGAAACAATGCACTGTACGCAACAAACATTTCCTGAAAAGCGCGGAAAATAAACTATTAATCGGCAACATCTGTCGAAATCCGTACATTACCAATTTGTAATTATGCTAAGTAGTAGATATTTGTTAGCCAATCACATTGTTATTTACTTAATAAATTTTCCAATCAGGTCTGTTTGTTTGTTTTCAATTGAAGTGTTTTAATTTTTTCAGCTCATTATGTATCATAATCGAGTCAGATTTCCTTAAGCGTACATGTCAAAACGAAAAGTGTTAACGTTGAACGAGAAAATTCGGGTTTTGGAATTGTCAAAGAGTAAAAGTGCACGTAAAATTGCAGATGAGTTTGGAGTCGGTAAAACTCAAATTCAGAACATTCTTAAGCGTAAAGCCGAGGTGCTTGAAGACGTGGAAAATTATGTGTCAGGTGGAAAAAAAACGCGAAAAATATTTCCTTGAAAAATGTTGTTTTTGCAAAAAAATATGTACACACAATTCATTTATAATATATGATAATTTACAATAAGTGCAAAAATAAAACACATTATAAGTAAAATATTCTTTATGTATTGTGTTTAAATTCATTTAATTATAAAAGTTAAAATCATTGTTGACAAAAGAGATTATCCTTCATATAGATTAAAATTGAGGGCAAGCATTCTTCCAGAATGGCCTTTTTTATTTAAAGACCATTTTATTAAGAGACCACTTTTGATTACTCCCTTGAGTGGTCTCTTAATACAAGATTGACTGTATATAGAATCACTGGGATTCCCAGATTTGAGTGTTCGTCAGGAGAGAGAGAGAGAGCAAGATCGTTGTACATGGTACAAATTGGATAAGTGTCGACTTCCCAAAAGAAAAAAAACATTTCTTTGAGAATAAAATATTATATTTTGGTGAAAAATTATATTTTGGAGGGGAAATGGTATTTTTAGGGGAAAAATTCTGGTAGGGGAAGACGCCGAATATCAGCGGCACTTTCTTAGTAAAAAAAACCCTAGACTACTGACATTAAATGATTGCGTTAACAATGATTTTTCCAAGTTTTTTATGTTCTGAAAGTTGTTAAATCAATCTTGTGCGGCCTCTTAACAGTGTACACGAATCAAGGACATAAATAACAAGTACATTAGTTTAATTGATATCCCCCTTAATAAAGCTTATTTATGTTTTGCTAAGTTTACATCTGGCCACGATCTCCCCGATTAGCCAGAGGCTAAAAAATCGGGGAGCTCTATGATTAAATGGTATACTCCACGTTCTGTTACGCTCCCTTACTAAATCAGCACGTTTCGTTGCTACGATCGAGCCCACGATTTGCATCACGTTCTGTTACGCTTTGTTGCGATCAACACGATTGGCTTCCACGCTCCACCACGTTCCGTTACGTCCTGTTAAGATCTCCCACGACAAAGCCGCTTTGTTGCGATCTCCTGCGATTTGACTTACGATTTGAGATTAGAAAATGAATCGGGGCAATTGTGGTGAAATTTAAGTTTGATTTAAAATCTGTCCCGATGCCCACGATGTCCCCGATTCAACCACGTTCCGTTACGCTCCCCCACGATCACCCCGATTCGACTCCACGCTCTGTTACGTTCGCCACGATGCTCTGGAATCGGGGACATCGTGGTAATCGTGGCCAGATGTAAACTTAGCATTTGGTTTCTTATCTTTTGATATACAGTATTATCCTAAACCAAACAAATTAAGTATATGGTAATTGTTTGTATGCATTGCAAGTTTGTCCTCATTGATATCTATAACCCCATTATGTTTAATGTTGAAATCTTGTTGTGTATCCAAGATATGCCCTGAAAAGTTAAATCATACAAAAACAAGAAAGGGCAATATCTCTTATTTTAGAATGTGTAAGGTTATGGTTCTTGTGCAAGGAGATTCTCCTCTTTGATTTCTGCACACTTTTGAAGTTTCATGTTGTAATCTTGTATCAAATCTGAAATATAGGCCCGAAAGTTACATGATACCAAAACAGCAAGGGTCAATAATTCTTATTTGAGAAAGTGTAGGGTTATGGTTCGTGTACATGAACAAAGAATTTCTCATTTATATCTACACACACATGAAGTTTCATGTTCAAATCTTGTTCAATATCTGAGATATAGTCCTGAAAAGTTACATCATGCATAAATAGCAAAGGGCAATAACACTTGTTAAGAAACAAGAGGGCCTGAAAGGCCCAAAGTTGCTCACCTGAGATTCAAAGGAACTGACCTGTTCTGTGCAGCCCAATATGTCATTAGAACAATATGTTCTTAACAACTTTCATGACTAGTGAACACCCTGGCAGCCACGTTTTTCAACAGACCAAAACCATTTTCATACACATCCAAGATATTATTTAACCAAACACACTGACAAAGTTTCATGAAGATTCATAAGTCCACATAAGGAAAAATGCCCCGCCCACTGGTGGCCATGTTTTTCAAGCAACTGGAACCACTTTCGAACTTATTGTCCAAAATATCATTGGGACAAATCTTCTGACAAAGTTTCATGATGATTGTACAATAAATATGGCTTCTAGAGTGCTAACAATGTTTAACTATAGCTATATAAGGAACAAGAGGGCCATGATGGCCCTGAATCGCTCACCTGACTCATTAAGATCAGATGAAAACTATGACCTCTATTGTCTACACAATGTTTTTCTATGATTTGACCTAGTGACCTAGTTCCTGACTCTAGATGACCCAAATACAATCCCAATCCAGATTTCATCAAGATAAACATTCTGACCACAGTTCATAAATATTGGATGAAAACTGTGACCTCTATTGTCAACACAAGGTTTTTCTATTTATTTGACCTAGATTTTTACCCCAGATGACCCAAATACAATCCCACCCAGATTTCATCAAGAATTCTGACCAAATTTCATAAAGGTTGGATGAAAACTGTGATCTCTAATGTCTACACAAGGTTTTTCTATTATTTGACCTAGTGACCTAGTTTTTGACCCCAGATGACCCAAATAAAATCCCAACCCAGATTTCATCAAGATAAACATTCTGACCAAATTTCATAAAGATTGGATGAAAACTGTGACCTCTATTGTCTACAGAAGGTTGTTCTATTATTTGACCTAGTGACCTTGTTTTTGACCCCAGATGACCCAAATACAATCCCAAACCGGATTTCATCAAGATAAACATTTTGACCAAATTTCATGAAGATTGGATGCAAACTGTGACCTCTGCTGTCTACACAAACAAATTGTTGACGGACGGACGCACGGACACACGCAGGCACGCACAACGGACGCCGGACATCACACGATCACATAAGCTCACCGTGTCACTTCATGACAGGTGACCTAAAAATATGTGTCGGAGATAAACATGAACAGTTGTGGTTAAAATCCCATAGAAACAAGGGCTGTTTGTAAAACATGCATGCCCCCCTATATGGGCTTAAGTTGTAGTAGCAGCCCATTGTGTGAATACGTTTTTTTGTCACTGTGAATGGTGGTGTTGGTGGTGGTGGTGGTGTAGTAGTAGTAGTGTAGTAGTAGTAGTAGTAGTAGTAGTAGTAGTAGTAGTAGTAGTAATAGTAGTATAGTAGTAGTTGTAGTCGTAGTAGTAGTAGTAGTAGTAGTGTGTAGAAGTAGTAGTGTAGTAGTAGTAGAAGTAGTAGTAGTCGTATAGTAGTAGTGTAGTGTAGTAGTCGTAGTAGTGGTAGTCCTTAGTAGTCTGTAGTAGTGGTCATAGTAGTAGTATGGCAGTAGTCTAGCGTCGTATAGTAGACGTGGTGGTGGTGGTGGTGGTGGTGGTGGTGTGGTGGTGGTGGTGGTCGGTGTGTAGTTAGTGTCTAGTAGTAGTTTAGTAGTATACGTAGCGTCGTCTCGTCGTAGTAGTCTGTGGTCGTGTCGTAGAAGTCTAGTCAGAGAGTAGTAGTAGTAGAAGTAGTAGTAGTAGTAGTAGTAGTAGTAGTAGTAGTAGTAGTAGTAGTAGTAGCAGTAGCAGTAGCAGTAGCAGCATAACAAGACCAATACTTAAGAATGATCAAATGGGAAAAGGTAACATAGCACCAGCAGTAAATATGGGGCTCATTTACAGGTCAGATTTGGAATCTCTGCTGTAAAATGAGATTTTGAATGAATTAAAGGGAGGCAAATCTGTAATAAAAAGAACATGCATAAACCGTAGTTGTTTCCCTTGTTTGAACCATGCTAAATCCTTACAAGTTTGGAAAGAATTGGATGAAAAATTTGGACTTTATTGCATAAACACCATTTTCTCAATTCAAGGGGAGGTAATTCTGTACTTCATGGACCAATAATGCTCATTTTTTGTAGGGTTTGTGTCCTCATTGATATAAAGACACTGTGCAAATTTGGAAAGGATCGGACAAAAAATGTGGAAGATTTTTGAAAGTTTTCACAAAATAGGCAAAAACGAATAAACATGCAAAGTTCAACGAGCTCCTGCGGCCATGTTTTTTGACAAATCAAATTTCTTTGAACAACTTTTTCAGGGGAGCCCTCAAAGGTCATCCCTGTGAAATTTTTGAAAATCTGAAAATGCGGTTTCTGACAAGAAGATTTTTTAAGGTTTTTACCATATATGGTCATGGCGGCCATCTTGGTTATGTGATCAAATTTTTTTTAACAATTCTTTTGTCCCATGACCTAGGGATGCTCCACATGAAATTTAGTTGAAATTGGCTCAATGGTTTAGTAGAAGAAGATGTTTACAACTTGTTTACAGACGGACGGACGGACGCCGGACGCTGAGTGATCACAATAGCTCACCTCGAGCTATCGCTCAGGTGAGCAAAAAATGCCACGCCCCCTTGGCGGCTATGTTTTTCCACCAACCGGAACCATTTTCGAACTCATCCAATATATCACTGGGACAAGTTTTATGATGATCGGAAAATAATATGGTCTCTAGAGTGTTAACAATGTTTTACTAAAGCATGATATATAGCCATATTAGGAAAAATGATTCGCCCTCTGGTTGCCATGTTTTTAAGCAACCGAAACCATTTTTGAACTCATCCAACATATCATTAGGAGAAATCTTCTGACCAAGTTTCATTAAGATCGGAAAATAAATGTTGCCTCTAGAGTGTTAACAAGGTTTTACTATAGCCATATAAGGAAAAATGCCCCGCCCCCTGGCAGCCATGTTTTTCAACCAACCAGCATCATTTTTGAACTCGTCCAAGATATTATTGGGGTGAATCTTCTGACCAAGTTTCATGAAGATTGGACAATAAATGTGGCCTCTAGAGTGTTAACAAGATTTTACTATAGCCATACATTGTATTTAGCCATATAAGGAAAAAAGCCCCGCCCCTTGGCAGCCATGTTTTTCAAGCAAACGTAACCAATTTCAAAATCATTCAAAATATCATCGAGACCAATCTTCTGACCAAATTTTATGAAGATTGGACAATAAATGTGGCGTCTAGAGTGTTAACAAGGTTTTACTATAGCCATATAAGGAAAATATGTTTTTTCACCGATCTGGACCATTTTCAAACTCGTCCGAGATATCATTGAAACCAATGTTTTGACCAAGTTTCATGATGATTGGGCAAAAATTGTGACTTCTAAAGTGTTTACAAGGTTTCTCTATAGCCATATAAGGAATACTGACCCGCCCCTTGGCGGCCATGTTTTTCAACAGACCGAAACCATTTTTTAACTCAACCAACATATCATTTAGACAAACATTTTAATAAAGTTACATGAAGATTGGGCATCAAATGTGACTTCTACAGTGTTCACAAGGTTTTTCTTTTTTTTGACCTATTGACCTAGTTTTTGACCCAGCATGACCCAGTTTCAAACTCAGTCGAGGTGTTTATAGGACAAATGTTCTGACCAAATTTCATGAAGATCAGACAATAAATGTGGCCTCTGGAGTGTTCTCAAGGCAAAATGTTGATGACGGACGACGCACGACGGACAAAAAGCGATCACAAAAGCTCACCATGAGCACATTGTGCTCAGGTGAGCTAAAAAGTGGAGGGTTATGGTTCTTGTACAAAGCATTTCTCCTTATTGATATGTATACAACCATGAAGTTTCATGTTTGAATCATGTATGGTATGTGAGATATAGCCCTGAAAAAATACATAATAAAGAAGGACAATAACTCTTATTTAAGAAAGGGTTACGGTTCTTTAGCATGACACTTCTTCTCACTGATATCTATACGCACATGAAATTTAATGTTGATATCTTATAAAAAGGAGCTAATTGTTTCAGAACGGATAAATACACTGTTTTGAGGTAGTGAAGTACAAAGGTTCGAACACATTTTAAAGAGCTACATGAAAATAAAAATGTAAACCGCAGAAAAAATGTTTCTTAAATAGCATACAAACATTTCTCTAGAGTACTGGTAATTACAACAACAAACAAGAGATGTGTTTGTCAGAAACACAATGCCCCCTATTGCGCCGCTTTGAAGCAATAAATTTGACCTTTGACCTTGAAGGATGCCCTTGACCCGTACCTTTCACCACTCAAAACATGCGGCTCCATGAGATACACATGCATGCCAAATATCAAGTTGCTATCTTCAATATTAAACAAGAGCTGTCAAAGGACAGCGTGCTCAACTATTCAAGTGCTTGACAGTATAACCTAAGCCATCATGGAAAGGGGGGTATAATAAGGGTGTGTGGTCATTTAATAGATGATCTTTCAAAAAAAAGAAAAACAAGAAATGTGATTGTCAGAAACACTATGTCCCCTTCTGCGCCGCTTTTTTTTACCTTTGACCTTGAAGGATGACCTTGATCTTGACCTTTCACTCAAAATGTGCGGCTCCATGAGATACACATGCATGCCAAATATCAAGTTGGTATCTTCAATATTGCAAAAGAATTAATAAAATTAGTGATTTTGGCCACATATATTTGACCTCTGACCTTGAAGGATGACATTGACCTTTACCTTTCACCACTCAAAATGTGCAGCTCCATGTGATACATATGCATGCCAAATATCAAGTTGCTATCTTCAATATTGCAAAAGTTATTGCAAATGTTAAAGTTGGTGCAAACCAATTAACCAACAGACAGGGCAAAAACAATATGTACTCCACTATTGTGGGTGGGGGACATAAAAAGAAACAAATATTTTTATTTTTTGTTTGTGGGGGGGGGATTCTGGGGTGGGGCATGGGGAATGGTTTGGGTGGAGTCCATTGTGGTATGTCAGGTAAGTGGTGTTTTGTCAAAGTATGAATCAAAAGTGATCATAAATAAAGAAGTTATGGCAATTTTAGCAAAATTTATTAATTTGACCTTGAGAGTCAAGGTCATTCAAAGCTCAAGGTCAAATTAAACTTGCCAGGTACAGTACCCTCATGATAGTAAGAACGTATTTGAAGTTTGAAAGCAATGGCCTTGATACTTTAAAAGTCAAGTGGATCTAAACACAAAATTTAACAAAATATTCAAAGTTACTAAGACAAAAAAGGGCCATAATTTCGTTAAAAAGCCAACCAGAGTTATGCAACTTGCCCTGTACAGTCCCCTTACGACAGTTAGCGAGTTTTCCAAGTATACCAATAGATGTGTTTGTCAGAAACACAAGGCCACTATTGCGCCGCTTTGAAGCCACAAATTTGACCTTTGACCTTGAAGGATGACCTTGACCTTTCACCACTCAAAATGTGCAGCTCCGTGAGATACACATGCATGCCAAATATCAAGTTGCTATCTTCAATATTCAAAAAGTTATGACAAAACTTTAACGAAGGTTAAAGTTTAAGGAAAGAAAAAATACAATGATATTTGACCTTTGACCTTGAAGGATGACCTTAACCATGACTTTTTACCACTATAAATGTGCAGCTCCATGAAATACACATGCATGCCAAATATCAAGTTGCTATCTTCAATATTTAAAAAGTTATCAAACTTTAATCATGTTTATAGTTTTGGGACACACACAATGACAGACAGACAGGCCAAAAACAATATAACCCCGATCTTTCGAACCGGGGCATAAAAATGGTAATTTTCCAAAATTATTAATACTTTATTAGTACATTTTAACCCATATTACGAGTGTGCTTTCTTATGTCACCATAAATGATGTAGTTGCAGGCGATAGCTGGTTTATGTTATTATGTGGACTGATGTGTTAAATCAGTTTGGTTCTTAGTGTTATACCATTATTATATTATTATCATATTAAATATGTTTTGGCTTATTAATAAGTACATGTACAGACAGGGCATTATTGCCAGATATTTCGTTTAAATCAAAAGTCACTTTTAGTTGATTTCATCTCTTTTTAATTTGTAAACACATAAATATAACATACTGTAGATGTACTTTTACTGCTATAATAATTCCTTTAGTACGATATGTAGCGTACAATCTATTAGTTTTGCAGTATTTATCAGTATATACAAACCTGTTAGTTTTGCAGTATTTATCAGAATGTACAAATCAAGACTACCAGATCTGTGACCTGCATAAGAATACATAAATAGGAGTTGGTCAAAGTATTGATAAAATGCTCAATGTTGCAAGTCAAAATAACTGAACATACATACAACTTATCAAAATAAATTGCCACAAACCAAGAATTAAACTTTTTGGCCATGTGGTTTCTGAGGAAATAAAGTTATTTTGCAATACAAATTTAGTTAAAACATGTACACTTCACTGGGTAGTAAAGACTGTGTTCAAGTGTTGTCCCCAGGTTAATGATTTATTATAATTACAACATGGTAGACAGCCAATAAACCATGTTACATACGCCAAAGGGTCATGTTTTATTGAAGAATACAGGGGTTTCACTGGCCTCCAAAAAGTTGTTGCCAATTTTTCGCAACAAGAAAACCTTTCGTTAATCTGACCGTATCTTTAATAACAATCATTTAAAAAAAACTGACAATTAAATAATGTCATCTACTATGTTATTACTTTAATAACTATAATTTCCTATAATCACCCAAATTACAAGAAGTAATTTAAATAAGTCATAATACACTTTATTTGTATATCAATATGATAAACATCACAGCTAGGTGACCAAAATAATCAAATAATGTTAAGTTGAGAGAAGCTAAAAGTTTAATTGACATCAACAAAAGAGTTGGCACTGACTAGGAAGGAGTCCCTGGACACCTTGGAGTGGTGCACTGCAACATCAATGGTCTTATTTTTCTCCAGACATGTGATGAGCATGAACCTCAGATCACAAACACTATCTTCCCCAGCGAAAAATGTTCAAGAACAAACAGTCCGTTCTTGAACATTCTAGAACTGTTCTAGAACTAACGACACTGTTCTTGAACAAAGATTCATGTTCTTGAACATGGTTCAAGAACTTGTATTAGTTCTTGAACAGTATGTTCAAGAACTTATGAAGTTCTTGAACTAACAATACTGTTCTTGAACAGGAATTAATGTTCTTGAACATGGTTCAAGAACTGCTATTATTTCTTGAACAGTAATTTAACAACAGATATAGTTCTTGAACTGTTCAAGAACAAAGATTTTTTCTTTAAATGTTCATCAAGTTGTAAGAATTTGGTTCAAGAACTGCTATTAGTTCTAGAACTGTTATTATCATGGTCAAATATTTCTTCTAGAACTTTTCAGGATAAATTCTGGAACTACAGATTCTTTCATCTTTAGGTTGTGACCCTGAGACTCAAGAACCATTGTGTTGAATATTTCGCTTAAGAACCATTGTGTTGAATTTTTATGTAAATATTAATAAGTTGGTGTACATTACTTTGTTTTTGCTGAAACAGGACATTGAAAACAAAAAGATGTACATTTTCAGATTTGGGTCTTTTACTCAAAACTCCACTCAATAATCAAGGTTATTTTTAAGACAAATACTGTGACTCTCAGTGTTATTTAATCCCAAGTTGATCAGTTTTTCTAATATTAAAAGGTAAAGGTTTATGATAAAGCTTGTACAAACTATTTGACATTTCGTATGATAACCACAATGCAGGTGATGCAAAATTTTATTTAAAGATGGCATGTCCATGAGTGCTGGGCATTAGTGAAATACATGCACTAACTTCAGGACAGACTTTAATGTACACAAGCGTATCAATTAAGCTGTCAGCAGGAATCACATATTTGATACCAGTGGCTGTTATAGGGACAAGATGTTTTCCAGCAGGTAACTGAGAAAGTTGTACATCTTCACAAGAGTCATACTTTTCAAGAACTGCATAAACTACACCTGAATCTGAATTGATAACAAAATACGCAACACATTCCACATTACTATCTCCATATAAAACATAGCTACAAGCTACATGTATGATAAAGCATTTTCTAGGCTGTCTATCCTTGTTGTTCTGTTTCGATCTTGGGCCTTTGTAACGCAAACCCTCGCAGTTAATAGTGCAGCACTGAAATATATCTAGGTCCTTTGGAAACACTGCACAGCATACTTCACAATAATGAACTTCATTCAGTGGGTTTGAGTCAAAAAAGGTCATTAAGTAATTGTAGTTTAGCACATGAGCATTCTTTGAATCATTACAAACTGATTTCACTGTGTTAATTATGTCTTTGCAAGCACTGGTGGTCAGGTTGTGACGACGAAAACAAGACATTATTTTTAATGCCTCTAGTTCATTTGTCAACATGTCATTCTGATCTTTTGAAAGAACATTAGAAGTGTCGGGGAATGATGAATATTGCGACTGTATCAGAAGATAAATCGCTGTCAGAGTTGGAAGCTGAAACAGTATTTATATCTGATATTTCTTCATCTGTATGGAAGAAATCTGACATATACACATGTATTCTGAATTTGAAGAATTAGATCCAGCATCTGACAATTCAGATAAGCACCCACTATTATTACTGAATAGTAAATCACTATCTGTATCACTAACAACGCTGTCAATGTTTCTACATCAGAAACCTGAGAAAAAGTTTCTACATTAGACACCTGAGAAGAAGTTTCTACATCACGCTCCTGGGAGGAAGTTTCTACATTACACTCCTGGGAAGAAGCTTCTGAATCACACTTTTGTGTTTCCACACCTAAAATTAGAAATATTCAGTAAAAGAATTTGACACTATGATAAACAAGAAGAATTTCAGGGATCCAAATCAAACCTAAAATAACAGAACTTTTAGAAGTATTTACTCTTTAGTTTATATTTATCTATGTTACAAAGAAGGAAGACTCTAAGTTGTCATCTTTTTCAACAAATTAGCATACCAAGATATCCACTGGACTTATTATAGATCAAAATTCTTTGAACAACTTTGGTAATGCTTAATCAAATAAATATTCCTATTAAAATTGGCAATAAATGGCCCATCAGTTTATAAGGACAGGTTAGTAAAAGTACTTATCTCTGGATGGTCAGATGATAACAAAAGCTTACCACCGCAGCATGACAATTGATGTAAAAAGACTGAGGAGAGCCCCCCCCCCCCAAAAAAAAAAAAGAATGAAGAGCCCAATAAAACATAAAGTAAAAATTTTTCAATTTAATTTCCTTACCTTGACTTTCAAAATTTATATTTGCTTTGAGCAGAAGCAGATTTCGTTCGTAACTGTGGATGGCTGTCTGGATTTTCTGTCTTTTCCATCTACGTAATGTACGTTGAGGAATGTCCAAATCTTTATTATCTAGATACAATTTCCTCTGCCGTTTTACAGGGGCTGTAAATATAATGTGTATGTAAGTTCAAAGATTCCAAGCAGAGAATGTCGAAATTTTAATTTGCTGTATAATATGCCCAAGGGCAGGCAAAATATTCAGCTTTCATTTATATTATTTGGCTAAAATACTGCTTTCATTTCATCATAATATTTATCTTCGTATGTCTAGTATAATTAAATCAACATGACTTCACATCGGAAAATCTACGTAAAGACCAGCTATCACCATTACTGACGACTGTGAAGAGCAGTCCTCGAAAAATATAAAAAGTCTGGTATATCTGGTCACCCAAGTCAAAAACACAAAAAAATAATATAATTGCAATGTATTTGAAGTTACTTTTCATAGGAATCATATGATCGAAAATTATATTATATTTGTGATTTTTTTCTTCTGTGATCAGTAATAATGTTCATTAAATATGATAAATGGATAAAGAATTAAAATTAATATTGAAATAAAAATATTTAAACGTGGGTCCTTTTTGTTCTTATTCAAATATAAACAATAGCATGACAGTTTACACTGAACTAAAAAATGGCTTCGAATTTCAATGCTCATTGCATTAAATATATGCTTTCCGCATTTAACTATATGGATTCTACTGAAATACATTAACAAAAACCATACTGTATAGGGGACAAGTTGACTGGGGAATGAGTTGACTCGCGGACGAGTTGACCAAATCGATGAAGAATTAGGGGACGAGTTGACCAGAAACCAAAAATCCTAACAAGTTTTACTTTCAATAGAGGAAAAAAGAAAAATAGCTTACACAGGTCGTGTGTTTTGTGCAAATGATGCAATATATTCTGTTTCGAGCTTAACTGGCGCGAACACAATGAACACTTGTATTTTAAAATTTCGCCAGCAATAACTTTCTGGAAGTTTTCCTCTTTGGCAGCCATATTTTAATATCTGCCAAAGCATTTACGTAAACGGCCATTCTATTGGTCAATCGATTCCCACACAACCAGTCAGCGTTTAGGTTATCTACTTTATATCACAGCTAAACAAGACCTCGCATGATTGGCTGTTCGATATTATCCGCCCAATGAAATTTGCTTATGCTGAATCGTTATTTTGGCGCAAAGAAACAATTCGTCTGCAACCACACAAAAAGTACAAAAAAATGGCGAAAAACGTGCAAAAAAACGAGAAGTTTGCGGTGATGAGATGGTTAACTGACGGAAACAGGATATCTGTACACAACTTGAAGTATGTTACTGAGCCAAAACTGCCAAAAGAAGAGTACAAACCTGGAATGTGTGGGCTTTCTGTTTTCGTTGGGTTTCCAGGCCTTTGGAAATTCCGCATATTGAACGTGGGAGGTAAGTTAATTTGACCTAAAACAGAAGTCTTGTTTCATGTTATCCGACCGACCCTGTTTTTAAATCGCCGACGCAAAAGTTTTTTCTGTTACAAATCCGCATCCGAATTTTATGTCCGAAATTTACGCAACTGCGGAAAGCGTCTGAATCGTTCATAACTGTTATTTTTGTTACTTAATGTTTTGTTTCATTTACATTTATTCTTGTCAATAAATGCTTTATTCAAAATGCAGTCTTTAGTTTTCAAAGAATATTTATTTGTACAGTAATTTACAGATCAAGACAAAAGTATTTTTGTTATCTACAAAATCCGCATCCGAATTTTATGTCCAAAATTTACGCAACTGCGGTAAGCGTCTGAATCGTTCAGAACTGTTATTTTTGTAAATCAGGTTTGTTTCATTTGCATTCATTCTAGTCAATAAATGCTCTATTCAAAATGCAGTCTTTAGTTTTCAAAGAATAGTTATTTGTACAGTAATTTACAGATAAAGACAATCTGGATCAAACATTGTTAAGAACTATATCTGAAAGTTAGTACTATGTCGTCATGCATTTCACACTGCTGATACCTGAAAATAACGTTCTCATTGAGTTAAATATTCAATTAAGTGTTGTGAAAAGGAGGGAAAAAAGCCTACCTACCGACCCACATTTTTTTTATCACATTTCAGGCAAAAAGGAAATGACAGAATGGTTAAAGAGTGAAATCCTGCCTTTAACTGCAGATCCCACGGACAAATTTTGTGAACTTGAAGAGATAAGTAAGCACTAAAATTTATTAGCTTATAGCTAGATATTGCTGGATATGGTTTACAAAGTGTATTTGTATTGATTGAACAATTTGACTCATGATTATTTAAACTGTATTGACAACAGTTTAAATTAGCTGCGCTAAGTTTCCTTAAAACAAAGAAAATGTGAGATAACCATGTTTAAATAAATAAGATTTTTTAGGACATCCTGATCTTTATGAAGAAGGAAAACAATCGCTGGAAGGCAATGCAGAAAAATCTGAAGTGCCTCTGAGGCGCTCCCCACGGAAATCTGTGACATCTGATGGTAAATTTTTCATATTTTATTACAGCTATTATTCCAAGTATGTTTAACATCATGAAACCTAAATTCAAATGTACATGA
Organism: Dreissena polymorpha; assembly: GCF_020536995.1. NCBI lineage: Eukaryota > Metazoa > Mollusca > Bivalvia > Myida > Dreissenidae > Dreissena > Dreissena polymorpha. The sequence goes on along the minus strand of NC_068355.1, from coordinate 31,390,019 downwards.
TAATCATATGTCAAACATATAAAAATGTAAGCATTTAAAACTGATTCAATTTAATTTTTAATGATTTTTAAAACACATGCAGTCTTCACGCTTAATATTTTAGCCCAATAGCCCATAGGGCTAATCAGATGGAATTTTGAATAGCCAGAAGACATGTTCAATAGCCTGAAGAGGTCAATATAAATTTGTTGACTTTTTTTGGCCAGGAACACCAAAATAGTTATTAACAATCAGAAAATCTACTTCCATTAATGAAAACTGATGCATGTGATTACAGTAATAAAGGGTATACTGTTTCCTTTTGAAATGTTTTTTTAATATACAAAATGCACCAGATAATTATGCTGTTTGATGTAACTTTATTATTACACATGTTCTCATTCAATGATTCCATTAACCCTTTAAGGGCTGGAACGTAATTTCGAAGGCCTTTGCAAACAGTTTGGATCCAGATGAGACGCCACAGAATGTGGCGTCTCATCAGGATCCAAACTGTTTGCTATTCTGATAGTATTCTTTGATTTTTTTTTAAGAAAATGCTAATTTTAGACATTCAACAGAAGACATTTTAGCAGACAACAAATTACCCAGGATGCAAAGGGTTAATCAGTTTGACCGATGTTTGGTTTTATTTTAATGCATATTCAATTATTATCATGTTTAAAAATTATCTGTATGGTGGCCGCATGTGTTCATGCAATTCTTTAAAACTTACGTCATTTAAGGCATTTACCCGATAATTATAGCGAATTAAATTGTGACTCTTAAAAACGCATATGTATCGGGTAATTGATATAATAGTAGTTACAGTTTTTCAGTTTGTTTACAATTTTACGCTTAAATATTTAATTGACCAGTCGGGCTATTTACAAGCATTTAGGATCAACCGACCGGCCCAAGAATCGACTCGGGCTTATAGGCTAATTCGAAGGCTGCACATGCTTTGTATATTGTAAACATTTGATCTCTTCTTTGCAGTGACTCCTAAGAAAAGACATCTGGAAAGGTCAGAGGGTTCACCAATCGTGCCTCACTCAGCAAGGAAAGTTTTGAAGCTTGAAGGTAATCTAAAAATATATTGGCATATTTGTGCCCCCAAAAATTGATGGGGGGTCAGACTTTTAGATTCACCTTTACCCAAATGTCTGTCTAAAAAGTTAGTGTGAAGCTTATCTCAAAAAGTATCTGAGCTAATATCATAATATATAACATTAATTGTTATAGCTTAGCTGTGAAAATTGGCTGATTTACTGTGGACTTGCTTGATACATTTTATGCTATCAAGCCATAATTTGGTGAAGTTTTCTTTGCTATTCAATGTATTATTTTTTTTGCTATGTCAATATATATACCATGATTTATTTAAGTGCAGGGTTCAACATTAACTTTTTTTACAGCAAGACTGTTGGACCAGCTCCTTTTAAAATGTACTAGCCCGAACCTGATGTCTACTAGACCATAAATGACATAGCAAATCCAATTGTGTCATGTTACTGTTAAATTAGGATTTATCAGTGAACACCAGATTTTTTTATGCATATAGTAAAACAATAAAGTAACCCTTCTTTTGCTTTTCTTCGTCAAATTCAAGCCATGGGAACTGACTCGATTTTCCATCTAGGATAAAATGGACGTCTTCGTATTTATTCATATTTAGGTTTTTATGTCAGTTTAGCGTCGGATTCTTTTTTATTAACTGATTTGTCAGACAAAAATCCGAACTTGAACAGAGCCATTCTTTAAATTACATTATCTTGTCTTCTACGCAAAAATGTTTACATTGACGATACCGATTTTCGATAGAAGTCGTAAAATCATGCTCTACAGTTTTACGACACTGCAGAAAATCATTAATATTCATGACAACTTGACCAATTGAAACAAGCAATTTCTGCAGGAAGCTCTCCTTTGCGTCTAAAAATAGCGATGAATCATGTAAACGCTCTGCGTTTATTTAAATATACTAGTTTTGTTTTAATGTAAATAACGTATACAAGAGTAATTTTACACATTAAAAGTAAAGGTTTTCACAGCAGTTATTTATAGTTATATGAATCAGTATATATTTTTTTTAATTTATGTACTACCAGTCAGACAAGCTAGCCCGCAGTTTTATTAGCCCAACCGCCGATCTTACTAGACAATGTCTGTCGGACGTGCCTTAGTGTCGAACCCTGAAGTGCAGTATTTTCTGTACAGTTACTGTAGTTAGAAATAACCATTATTTGTCAAGGAGGGGGGAGAGTATAAATTCACTGCTAGTAATGTGTTTTATCAAGCCTTAAAAATACTTCTTGCACAAACTGTGTTTGCTTTATCTGTACAGGGACTCCAGGAAGCAGCCAGTATTTAAGCAGTAGGGTTGGTTCAAACAGAAAAGATGCATCTGGGTACGGTTTTATTTCATCACAATATATATGCCTGGTTTGAAAGCTACTCTCAGGCTTAAATGTTTAAGAAAAATCAGCTGCCCCAGTTCTGACTCGTTGTTTCAAGTCAAGTAGTTGCCAGTTTCTACCAAGTATATTGAGTGTTCTGGTTAGAAACCCACACATTAGGTCACCCCTGTGATCTAAATCCATTTATTCAGCAGCAAAAACATTTCTTTTAAAGATATGTCAAGAAACTTAATCTTGTTTTTTCTTTTTATGTCTCCTTCTACAGGGTAGTTGCAACCTTCTGGGATCACTTCAACATCATCCGTCTGTCAAAAAATAAGCTGGGAAAAATGTCTTATTGACGCTCGATTGGTAATTGTCGGCTCGGATACTACTTGCATGTACCCCAGATACTCTTAAGTATACTTGCATGTACCCCTGGTACGGTAAATATACTTAATCATACCCGGTCGATAATAGACTGTGCCCGAGCTGTATTCCCGCCCAAAATCCTATTTCTTAAAACGCGCTACCGATTATCTTAAACTTCTCTTTAAAAAAAAAAACTGCATCAACATGCTTTTTGAGTGCGAGTTTCGATAATATAGAGGTCATTTCACAGAAAATGGACATAAATGTGAATATTATTAATTCAATAAAATAGCCAACAACCACCGATTCAGCGTTTAATTTCCCGGGTACGTTTAAGTATATTTACCATACCCGGGGTACATGTAAGTATACTTAAGAGTACTCCGTGTACATGTAAGTAGTACCCGAGCTGACAATGACCCATCGAGCCTTATTGACAGCACTTGTACTGATTTTGACCAAACACATGCGCAACTTACATTATTGAGTAAGTAAGGAATAAAATCATTAAAATCAAACTTATTGCAGATAATAATTTATGTTTTAAGAAATAAAATAAAACGACTGGAGGAAGATGTTCGTAGCCTTCGAAGAAAATTAGGGAAACTCGAGGATAGGGTCTCAGAGTTGGATAAGGATAAAGCATCTAACTCTAAGACAGAACAAGTGGTGGAAAAAGCGGACAGGACGGGGCAGTTGGCAAAGAAGAAAGAGGGACAGGGAAGTGTGTCAAAAAAGGAGGCTGATTCGATACCTGAAACTAAGCCGTGCCAGGCAATCTGTGAACAAGATGTTGAAGCCATTGTAGGCAATGCTATTGGGGATCAGAACAAATTCAAAAATTTATGTTTATACAAGTTCACTCAGGAAGAATTGGTGTCTTGCACCCGAACAGGGAAGCGAACTATCAAATGTATGGACAATGTGAAACCCCAGTTAGATCATACCAAATTTAAGGAACTGGAAACATTAGTATTAAAATACACTTCATATGATAAGCAAAGTTTCCAAAAAAAAATTGAAAACTTACAGAAAGTTCTTAGAAGAGAGAAAAATGGAGCAGTCTGACTTGACCTATAAGCCTTTTGAATAAAGCAACATATAAATAATCATCGGATTTGGTGTGTCATTCTGTCCATCTGTCATAATTTTTAACTTGGATCGTAATATAATAGCCTGCTTGCTGTCTTTAACTTACTGTAATACATTTGCTCTTCAATGAAAATGCTAACCGACAAAATTCATATGTATATGAATTCTACCTGCCACATCCATTTTGGGTCAAAGGTGAATTAAGATTTGCACTAGAAAAGCAGTGTTTTTTTATATGGGCTATAGTTAAAAAAAAAATGAACCAAAGAAGTTCATTTTAATGTTCCAAAACTGGTCTGAAACAAATTCAAGAACTAACTGATTATTGTTTACGAAATTTGAGCTCGCTGAGGTCTTTTGATTTCTGTTCTAGAACAAGTTCTTGAACGAAGTTCAAAAATTTTAAGTTCTGGAATTGGTTCTTGAACTTTTCTAGAATGTGTTCTGGAACATGTTCAAGAACTCATTCTGGAACATGTTCAAGAACTCGTTCCAGAATAAATTCTGTTCTAGAACAAGTTCTTGAACTTAGTTCTGGAAATCATAATTCAAGAACGGCCATTTAATGTTCTTCAACTGTTCTGGAACATGTTCAAGAACTGAATCAAGAACAGTTCTTGAATTTTTCGCAGGGGTTGCCCCTTAACACCCGTTACCGAACGTAACGGATGCACACTTGCTGAAAACACTGGCATCTTATTGACTATGTTATCTTGAGAAAGAGTTACAGGCAGGATGTATGGGTGACCAATTCAATGTCTGTTGCCGAATGCTAGACAGATCACCACCTCATTATTACCAAGCCCAATATACATTTTCAGCCCAAACAATGTTGGCAAAGAAAGAAGGCCCCTTAACCCTTGAACATTGCCAAGTTAAAGACTGCAACTGCAAGCTGACCTTTGTGAATGCTCTGGAAGAGCATTGGTTTGGGCATCACTCAGAAAGCTGTTTTATGCTACACCCTCCCTTGGTGCAAGAAACTCAATGACTGGTTTGATGAGAGGACATTAACCCTTTCCTTGACAGCCATTTAGCCAATATAAGCCTCTCCAGTTACCAAAAGACCTAGCTGCCTGCTGACCAGTGGCTGATAGCAATCTTATCAATATCAGTTCCCCATCTTTACAGGCATTATTGGAAAAACCCTGTTTTATGACCCTCATTGCTTTTGAACCTGATATTCTCATAAAAATTAAAATATTACTGAAAAATACAAAATATGAAAGTTTAAGCTAATAAAATTTCCTTTCCTGTGGTGTAAACTGTATGTTTCTACCTTAATTTATTGGTCAGTTATAGTCATGTAAAGTTGACCGTTGTGTGTTTTACTGAGTTGAAATGCAAATCTCTTTCCAGCTCATATAGAAACTTTGCGAAGTTGGTGTGTTGAATCAAATACAAATATTTATATTTTGGAATATTAATTTTTTTTTTCTTACTTTCCAAACTACAATTCTTCTTTCTTGAAGATTTTTTTATTTTATAAATTCATTCTGCAAGCCTCAAAATTCGTGTAAATTCTTATAAATAACTATAGAAAAACACAGAGTTTCTCAAACAACTTCATGCATTTTCAAAATCAATTGTATTATTTCTTATAAAATTTGTACAATACTTGGTATTTTTATTACATTAATTCACCAAATGATTTATAAACATTTATAGATACCGGTAACAATTTAATTGGATGTTGCATAATGTGCCATGAATATTCATATAATTAATTTGCATTTTGCATTTTATTACTGATCGAAATCCGGCAATGTCAGCGTCTTCAATAAGTCTTCAGTTTGTGTATTTATTTGCAAAATTCCAATTTTAAGCGGCTACTTTATTATCAAATACTCCAGTTTATAATCTGATTGCCGACATATAACTTTATAACCCAGAAGTCGCCAACAAACCTGTGTATTCGTGTCCCAAATTACAAAACGCCGAGGTAACATGGCACGCGCGCCAACGTCATCTGAAGACTACTGCTGCGTCCGGTAAACATGTTAATTCAAAGTGTCTAGAACCCGTGTTTCTTATCCCTAAATGTTAGATTAGCACGTGCGCTATTAATTATTATGTTGGTCAGTTCAAAGGCATATTGAAGACCGCCGACTGCGTCTTTGTTTTATTGCCCAATCAAGCACCGATAATCCAATATCCTGTGTATTACGAAACACAAACTTTAGATAAGCACGTGTTGTTTGTAAAAACATTTGAGTATACATGCCATTTAACATATCGATGTAATTCTCGTATATGATCTCGGAAACAAACATTTACCGTAAATTTGCAGCCATAAGTCGACCTAAAAACGCTGCCAAAATTGACTTTATAAGTCAACTCGACCTATGGATGAGGTACTAAATAAAAAAAATAAAAAAACATATTTCTGTACCGTTTTTTTAAAGTAATAAATCTCTGAAGCGGAGGAATGATGACTGTTTACGGTAAGGCCGACTCGTCTTTTACTTATATGTCCGCCGATAACAAAATATTCATGTTTACATTGCTTTTTAATTCATTAATCTTCGTAATAAGTCCAAATAAAAACATGTAAAAATAACTTCGAAAATATTAAACATTTGTGACATACGGTAAAGTGGTGAAAATTATACATGGCAATTTGTCTATTGATACATCGCCCGCTGTCTGCTAAGAACAATAGTAAATCGACTGCTGACACTTGTACCCATTTAAAGTTAATCCGTGTAAATACAAACTGTCAACAGTTGCAGGTGTCTTCATGCCACCAATTATCGCTTCTCGGCCTTTGACTAAGATCAAAGTGTAAAGTATAGTGTTAGCATCCTTTCGATCATTTGTCTTTATTGCGTCACGCCTAAAATAGTTATCCGTTAATGATATGCACAACGGTTCTGCTACAAACTACTTCTGACCAATTAAAAATAATTACTTGATCGTTGGATACGCCTTTAACCAATCGCTATTGTTCAACTAAACATGGTATATTTTTTGATTGGATGAAGGTGTGGTTTCGTTGATTTATTCACAACTGTCCCACAATTTATGCATAATCGTTTCGTAAATAAATAGATCTTATCTGATTGAAGATTTCATTCATTGAATGATTATAATAATAAAACGCACTCACCCTGAATTATTAAAAAGTGTAATTGGACATATCAAATACACAATTACTTTGGATCATCTGCTTAGTATTATCAGATAAGACGTTGTTCCAGAATGCAGAAAATATTCCTCGGGTATCTAGTGATTTACGAATATGTATATAACAGTCGAATAGCGAGCGATGCGAGTGTTGGTAAATTCACGTGTTTCACGCATAATGGCGAAAGCGTTGTTGATTATTTGAGAGCAAGTTACAATTATTTTGACCATATAATGAATTTCTGCGTTCAAGATTTTTCACATCAATAGCACTAACATTTGAATACAAAAATATCTGCTCATAATATAAACACTGAAAGTTATTACGTTAAATGGGATACTAATTTTGATTTGTGAAATATATATTAAGTTCGAAATAATCAATGATATGTTATTATGATTTTGAACAATAAAATATATTTTTCGTGATAATAAATCATTGAAACGTTGAATGTTTCGTTTTAAATATATTCTAATTATTAATATCCCAAAAAATGTCAACTGCCGGTACAAAAGCCCTCAGAACCATGACTAAAACGTCACTTAAACATGTCCGAGATAAAGGAAATTTACCACACGACTTATGGCAGAGTCAAGGCAAAAAACCAAGTTTTTCTAGCCACATTATACCCCTCGACTTATGGCCGAGGTAGACTTATGGCCGCGAATGTACGGTAGCGATGAATCATGTGAACGCTCTGCGTTTATTTAAATATACTAGTTTTGTTTTAATGTAAATAACGTATACAAGAGTAATTTTACACATTAAAAGTAAAGGTTTTCACAGCAGTTATTAATAGTTATATGAATCAGTATATATTTTTTTTAATTTATGTAATACCAGTCAGACAAGCTAGCCCGCAGTTTTACTAGCCCAACCGCCGATCTTACTAGACAATGTCAGTCGGACGTGCCTTAGTGTCGAACCCTGAAGTGCAGTATTTTCTGTACAGTTACTGTAGTTAGAAATAACCATTATTTGTCAAGGAGGGGGGAGAGTATAAATTCACTGCTGGTAATGTGTTTTATCAAGCCTTAAAAATACTTCTTGCACAAACTGTGTTTGCTTTATCTGTACAGGGACTCCAGGAAGCAGCCAGTATTTAAGCAGTAGGGTTGGTTCAAACAGAAAAGATGCATCTGGGTACGTTTTTATTTCATCACAATATATATGCCTGGTTTGAAAGCTACTCTCAGGCTTAAATGTTTAAGAAAAATCAGCTGCACCAGTTCTGACTCGTTGTTTCAAGTCAAGTAGTTGCCAGTTTCTACCAAGTATATTGAGTGTTCTGGTTAGAAACCCACTCATTAGGTCACCCCTGTGATCTAAATCCATTTATTCAGCAGCAAAAACATTTCTTTTAAAGAAATGTCAAGAAACTTAATCTTGTTTTTTCTTTTTATGTCTCCTTCTACAGGGTAGTTGCAACCTTCTGGGATCACTTCAACATCGTCCGTCTGTCAAAAAAAAAAGCTGGGAAAAATGTCTTATTGACGCTCGATTGGTAATTGTCGGCTCGGATACTACTTGCATGTACTTCGGATACTCTTAAGTATACTTGCATGTACCCCTGGTACGGTAAATATACTTAATCATACCGGGTCGATAATAGACTGTGCCCGAGCTGTATTCCCGCCCAAAATCCTATTTCTTAAAACGCGCTACCGATTATCTTAAACTTCTCTTTAAAAAAAAAAAAACTGCATCAACATGCTTTTTGAGTGCGAGTTTCGATAATATAGAGGTCATTTCACAGAAAATGGACATAAATGTGAATATTATTTATTCAATAAAATAGCCAACAACCACCGATTCAGCGTTTAATTTCCTGGGTACGTTAAAGTATATTTACCATACCCGGGGTACATGTAAGTATACTTAAGAGTACTCCGTGTACATGTAAGTAGTACCCGAGCTTACAATGACCCATTGAGCCTTATTGACAGCACTTGTACTGATTTTGACCAAACACATGCGCAACTTACGTTATTGAGTAAGTAAGGAATAAAATCATTAAAATCAAACTTATTGCAGATAATAATTTATGTTTTCAGAAATAAAATAAAACGACTGGAGGAAGATGTTCGTAGCCTTCGAAGAAAATTAGGGAAACTCGAGGATAGGGTCTCAGAGTTGGATAAGGATAAAGCATCTAACTCTAAGATAGAACAAGTGGTGGAAAAAGCGGACATGACAGGGCAGTTGGCAAAGAAGAAAGAGGGACAGGGAAGTGTATCAAAAAAGGAGGCTGATTCGATACTTGAAACTAAGCCGTGCCAGGCAATCTGTGAACAAGATGTTGAAACCATTGTAGGCAAGGCTATCGGGGATCAGAACAAATTCAAAAATTTATGTTTATACAAGTTCACTCAGGAAGAATTGGTGTCTTGCACCTTAACAGGGAAGCGAACTATCAAATGTATGGACAATGTGAAACCCCAGTTAGGTCACACCAAATTTAAGGAACTGGAAACATTAGTATTAAAATACACTTCATATGATAAGCAAAGTTTCCAAAAAAAAATTGAAACCTTACAGAAAATTCTTAGAAGAGAGAAAAATGAAGCAGTCTGACTTAACCTATAAGCCTTTTGAATAAAGCAACACATAAAAAATCATTGGATTTGGTGTGTCATTCTGTCCATCTGTCATAATTTTTAACTTGGATTGTAATATAATAGCCTGCTTGCTGTATTTAACTTACTGTAATACATTTGCTCTTCAATGAAAATGCTAACCGACAAAATTCATATGTATATGAATTCTACCTGCCACATCCATTTTGGGTCAAAGGTGATTTAAGATTTGCACTAGAAAAGCAGTGTTTTTTTATATGGGCTATAGTTAACAAAAAATGAACCAAAGAAGTTCAATTTAATGTTCCAAAACTGGTCTGAAACAAATTCAAGAACTAACTAATTGTTTATTGTTCAAGAAATTTGAGCTCGCTGAGGTCTTTTGATTTCTGTTCTAGAACAAGTTCTTGAACGAAGTTAAAAAATTATAAGTTCTGGAATTGGTCCTTGAACTTTTCTAGAATGTGTTCTGGAACATGTTCAAGAACTAATTCTGGAACATGTTCAAGAACTCGTTCCAGAATAAATTCTGTTCTATAACAAGTTCTTGAACTTAGTTCTGGAAATCATAATTCAAGAACGGCCATTTAATGTTCTTGAACTGTTCTGGAACATGTTCAAGAACTGAATCAAGAACAGTTCTTGAATTTTTCACAGGGGAAGGTTTGCCAAAAAAAAAAAAAAAAATAGATCTCAATATTTTGTGATCTCCCATCCAAATTCAACCATAGTAAATATAATACTGAACACACTTTTATTCTCAATTTTGAAGCATATTTTGCAAAACAACAACACCAATTTCCTAATTTTAGCCAAAACGCCGCGAATTTCCCCAATGAAAAGGGGCCTGGTCCCATTCCCAAAATGGTGAAAAAAACACCGCGTAAACAGTTTTCCTTATTCTCAATATCTACCTTCCTAATTGTATCACAAGTGATAACAATGCAAGAGTATAAGGTAAAATATGTTTATATTCACAGTTCTCAATTTATAGAATGTTGAACACGAGTTCACAAATAACTATAGGTTTACTATAGACAATGACAAAAATGCTTTATAATCGCTAAAACAAAATATAAACAAAAACACCACATAACAGGTGCCAAGGCTTGGCTGCAGGTGCTGTTTGAAATAAATGAAAGATTGTCCGAATTTTTTTTAGAGGTCCCAGTGACATTGACCTTTGACCTAGTGACCAAAAAATGGGTGTGCCGTGTAAAATTCATCAAGTTGCAACTACACTGCGGGGAATCATGTGATCACAAAAGTACATTGTACGCACAAAATGGCGGAAAAAGCTCTCGCTTAATAACGAAAATCAAGGTATTGTCATATTTTATTATATCTAAATTAATGATAACTATGCGCAAAGTACCCGCTTAGTCTCCTTATGTACTCTGGTAATTGTCGTTTTTCTTAGATTTCTGTAGTTTTCTCAAACATTCAGACGCAATAAACAATGAAAATTGTACATCGTCTGAACATACTTTATTTTGACGCGTTTGCTATTCAAGATGACAAACAAACAAATACAAATAACATTTTTTGCTTTCTAACATGTTTATAATATTTCGTACAAGGTTGTCCACATTGTTTAAGCATTTTTTAGATCTGTTGCGAGTAATTTGGAAAATAGTACATCGTCTGAACGTTTTTTGTTTGAGTACATCGTCTGAACGGTTTTGAGTACATCATCTGTTTTTACTTTTAATATCCAGTGATTCCCTGCAGTGATCTACATATGAAGTTCCAATGTTATGGTCTGACAGAGATTGGTTGACACCATGTTAACTGTTAGGGTAACAAGTAATGCATCAACAACAAAGTACAGTCAACAGCACTGTGTTTATGACTACCTAATTCATGAGAAAAATGTATTCCTCGCAAATTTATTTTGTATTTATCTTCACCAATTATCTTATAGTATATTTTGACTTTGTTTATGGTGTCAAAAAGATAAAAAAAATCGAACGGGAATTTCCATAATAAAATTATATTCTTAATATTTTTAGGTATCGTCAATATTCCAACAATTTTTATATAATATTTTAATGGTGATTGCAAATTCTATTTTATATTAATTGAATCTCATGATATACCATTTTCATCATATTTTTTATGCTTTCAGAACGTCTAAAAGGGATATTTCGTTATTTTTGGAGACGAGTTAATGAGTGACGTCACGCCGACTCACGCACACCTGCTATATGCAGACTCTGCCCACTGGTTGGCAAAAGGTGGTTGGCATAACGCTGATCTATATAGAAAGATTGTGTTGAAAATTACTGATATTTCCACAATTATTTTAATCCTCAAAACACACTGAAACTCAATTACATTATTTGTAATAAATAGCTTTTATATAAAACATAACATTGTATTTCTGTTTAAGCTAATTAAGCATGTGAAGTTATGAAATCAACATGTCCAACATGAATGTACACAAAAATTTCAATGCACAAATGGAAAGTGTGTCTACTTTAAAAATAATGTGCATGTGTTCATACGCGTTGGCACATGTAATCTGCCGTTTAATTGGCCTTTTGATTGACAGATACTTATTATCAACACAAGTGTCATAAACATTAGTGTGTCTACTATAAAAATAATTTGCATGTGTTCATAATGATACGCGTCGACACATGTAATCTGCCGTATAATTGGTCTTTTGATTGACAGATACTTACTATCAAACTATCAATACGAGTGTCATAAACATTAGTGACCCAATGTGCCCCCCCCCCCCAACAGGTTGGAAGGTGTTTGTCCAGTAATAAAGCAAGCTTAATGATGCTTTCACTTGTATTTTGAACCTTGAAAAATGCATGCAGTCGTGTGTGTTTTTTATCACTTTCTTTGTCTAAATTAATACATTATATAATATAGAAGGAACAAAAGACTAAACAAGTGTTTGCATATTTCTAATACTCATCAAAATGGCGGTTCATTGAAAATAAACGTTTCCGATATTAATTCACAAAATTTATTTGTTGTTCAATAAAATACTTTATTTCTGTCACAAAACATTTGACAGGTTGTAGATATCGCATTATGGCTTCCAAATCAAATAACAATTTAATGGTGTTGATCATTTACGCTAATTATTAAAACAAATAACAATACAATTTATTCCAAAGCCGATGTTGGTGTGGTGTGATATAGTTCTTGATTAATGTATTGTGTTTTAGAATTCATTTTAGAAGTTCTGACTTATTTTCTTATGAAAAAAATGACTCATTGCATATATTTTACGTATCAGTAACCAGCGCTTTTGACAGCGCATGCACAAACAAGTCCAATGTAAACAATAACAATTAACTTGTCTATAACATAAATAGGATGATAAATAGTGCACACACATATCACTTTGCATTCGCTATATTCCAGTAACCCATAATTCATTTCGGCATAACCAACTGGTGACTTCCGGTTAAACGTAAACATTTATTCTTCTTGCGCAATAACGAAAATAATCAACTTCGGTGAATACAGTATGTATCATTTTGTCAGATAATGAAGGATATGTTACCTAAATTATATTGAATTTGGTGTAAATGCACTCAAGTCATTGTCTTTCGATGGGTTTTCAGCCGAATTTGATTTTTTAGTGGTACAGTAGTGGGAGGGGTGCAGTGTTCAAAATAATTTATTTTGAACTGAACCAGGGACATACGTTGTAAATGTCCCTGACTGAACATAGATATAAATATACCAACCTGTTGAAGTTTTATCTATTTTCTTTTTTAGCAAACCTATTTGATGTTAAAATATAATATTTACTTCATATTCACTTACCCGGTGTTGTACAGTTTTAAATATCATAAATCATATTTTTGCTTTGTTATTTATACACAGTTTTTGTATAAATAAACGTCAAAAAAGTAAAAAGCACTCCAGTTAAAATGTACTATTCTTTTGTTGTTTTCAGACTTGACAAGGATAAGTCGAACGATTTGTTACTGGATATAAGGTTCGAAGCTTTGTAAGAGGTACATGAACACCATCAAACATCACGGAAGGTGTCGTTATGCAGCCAGTCAAATATTACAACCGCAGTGACAGACAGACAGGGACTCTGGTGTTAATTGAAAGCTTTTTATCTCAAAGAACTATATAAACAAACCATTTTATATTTATTTTTGCATAATCAAAACAAAGTGTATGTATAAACATAAGTGTAAACATGTATTCGTGTTTTTTGCTTCTTTGTTATTACTGTTATTGATGAGATACATATGCAATCTGATTATACATGTTAATAAAACAGTGGTTTCATAACAAAAAAAGAATTGTTTTTGAATTTGTATCACCCGCAATTAAAATTGTGTATATGGATGGGTGCAAATTCATTGATGTATGGTAGAATCCTCACAAAACACGGAGTTTCATGTAGAAATCTTCTATAGTATTTGAGAAACACAGGTAGAGTCCTGAAAAAGTTACATCATAACCAAACAACAACGGGCAATAACTCTGATTTAAGAAAGTGTAGGGTTATGGTTCTTGTGCACTACAATTCTCCTCATCCAAAAGTTTCTGACATACAGATGGACAGACAACGCCAATTCTATATCCCTCCTCCTATGGCGGAGGATAAAATAATAATAATAAACCCAATGATGCTTATTTGTGGTCTTTTAATTTAAGTTTCTTTAGTTTACAATAACATGCTCACATGGGTTTCTTTAATATATCAGAATAAACACTACATAAATTATTTCATTACATAACAGTAAGCATACAAATTTCACATGTTAAATACAATAGTAATTCAGTATCAACTTCATATAAAAGTACAGCAGTATTCACAAAGTAAGTTTAACTTGTCAATTTTTGAATTTGCAAATCTTGCTATACAAACATATAAAAGAATCAATTAACACTTAACAAGTTATCATACAAATGTCTTTAATTTGGGGTTTACTATAACAAAAAAACATATTAAATTGTACTACCGGTAATACATGAATAAATCAAATGAAACCTGAATATCTGAAAATACTTAAAGATGCTTAATGAAAATACTCAACAGCCTCAGTCATAAAAGGGGGCTGCAAGATCTTATTACCACTGCACCAAGTAATAAACATGAAATGTTGTTTGATTTGTCAAAATGTTTGATGATATTTTTATTTTTTTATTCAACCTTTACTGTGATTTTTTTCTTTCACTGCAATACTTGAACGGTTATGTAATTCCACAGAACAGTTACCGGGTATGTAGTTTGTCAAGGCTGGTCCATTAAAAAAAGAGTTACAAGAACATTACTCCGTGACACTTTTTAACATTTTCTATTTCTGTAAACTGTTCATTTTATATCAAGATATCACTTTAAGTCTGCTTTCAGATACTTTCATCTCCTCCCTGAAAAGAAAAAAATATAGATAGTACATTATATGCAGGCAAAACATGTAAATAATATTATTAAGTAAATACACATAACACACACCACATTAAAACTGACAACCAAATAAATCATTATTTTAATTGAAAGTTCATGTACATAGTTACAACCATAAAATTATTTGATGAAAAATTGAGCCAATAACTCATTTTGAATTTGAATGACTTGAATGCTATGTATGGTTTTAAATGGTTTTGCTTGTTGCACAGATAATTTGCATGATCACATATATATTAACATAGAATTTATTATAGAAAATATATGATTATGATATAGATGAACACCTGTATACAAACTAATTGAGAATATGAGCAAGTACCTCAAACAAAATATGCTGAGCAGCCTTGCAAACTAAGCTTTGGAAGGAAAAGCAGCCATTCTAAGCTTGCATATCACATCATATAAAATTATGTCCAGCAAAAGATGTTTTCTAGGCTACGCATCTCTTGGAAGTAAATGTAAATTCGCTGTTCTATAATGTATGTTGTGGTGCGCAAGAAAATGTCTGTCTGATATGTTGAATCTTCTTAGGTGTAATAGTAGTTTGCACACTACCATGGTCCATGTGGCATCCGATATCTTAAAATAGACAATATATTATATAAATAAAAATGAAGTATAATAGTTTAATAATATGAATTTTAATATTTGGTATAATAATTTTACTACACAAGTGTCCTTAAGTAAATAGAAAAAACATGTTAAGCTGCACAGTGACAATAATTACATTTCATTTCCAGTAGCTATATGTCAACTGTTGTTTACCATACAATATATTATAACCAATAATGTTAAATGTAATAAAAAAATCATCAGATACGTATTAATGTATTGTTTTACAGCCGTATTGACCTTATCGCAAAATCCAGGCACTTGCGTCAGTTAGAGTTACATGCCCCTTGACGACGGTGAAAACAAAAGCGCTGTCGCCATTTTATTTGCATTGAAATATTTAACACCTCTCGCAATTTTCTTAAGTTAAGGCACATCTTCGCGACCATTTTTTAGAATAAAAATACCCAGAAAAAGAAATTCTTTCATAATAAATTAAATTTAATGAACGAACACAAATAAGGATGAAAACAAACAACCAATAAATTTTTAATATATGCAACATATATCTAGTAGCTGATTTGAACCTCTATATGTGTTACCTTATTACCTTGTTACGTATTAAATAAATTCTCATGATAAATGTTATTGTTTTTATTTAATTCACACCAATTTCGACACTTTTTGTTTCCGCATGTTAGGTATTTGAATGCCCCTTTCTTCATCACAAACCGATTATCTCGTTATGATCGGATACTGTCCAGACAAAGAAAACACGGTGTCATAAAGCCAGCTGGGGACCTATACTTGGGGCTCTGCATAAACCACATGTGGTCATTAAATACAATTTATGATACCTCTATGTCATCTCTTGTCATACTGAGCAGTCATTTAAGCCAAATTTTTAATGCCGAAACAATTGAATATACAGTTGCTTTATAAAACACGCTGACACCTTAAAAAAACATTTAATTAAATTAAATGCAATATTTTTCATTTGATTGTTTGCATCAGTCTTAAAATCGTGTAAGCTTTTGTATTCTGGTGTTTAATTGCCCCTTTGTTTTGCATTATCCGATTATCTGGTTTTGATCAAACATTGTCCAAACTTAACTGACAAAAAGGTGTCATCAACCACACTGGGTGGTCCAGACAGTGTCATTTAACACGATAGATGCCACCATGTCTCCTCTTTCTGGTAGTATTAAGCAGTCATTTGGATGAATAATTAACGCCGATGTATTTAACAGTTGCTTAAATTAGATATGTGACATATGGTCAAATATAAAGTCATGTCCAATATAGATTATCAGAAATTTACACCGTAAAGATACTAGCCCGATTAATTTATTCAAGTATTTAATAATTATAAAAATTACGTAAAAAAACAAGTCACGTATTTAGCGTGTATCAGTTAATTAAATAGACGTCATTCCGTATTAAGATTTAATGTTACGACAATAAACGATCAACATCCTAAACAAGAAATTACGTTTGACAGCAATGGGGGTAGATAATGTTTGAAAAACAAATATTTATACAGATATATGTGTTAATTTTAATATTTGTCACTCGTACTCATTACAATGAACACAACTAAGGCTTTCAGTAAGTCATGTACCAGATGTCCCTACTTATTTTACAGCTTCACATTAGCATGATAAATTGACATAGTAGAAATATAATTATAATGTTCGAAGATGAATGAACCCTGAAAAGAACGACAATACACATTACATCAACATCTACAAGGATACTCCCATTATTACAGAATAAACGAATTTACCCGGTGTCTCAGTGAGGAAGTTAATCATGAATGTCGCCGTACTCGATCTTCGGCCACTTGGTCGGGTCATTTTCCAACATCCAGCTTGGAATTTGTACGGACATTCATTAAGTCCAATTAGTTTTATAATCTTATTGTATCGGGCTTTCGAAGTGCAATCTTACCCTTCATAATAGTCAAAAGTCATTTTAAACACCAATTACAGGACATTCAATTACCTATCAACTTCCCAATAAGAATGCAATTGATGAAATATCAGCAGAGGTGCTCAATCAGCGTAGTAAATCGACCGTATCTAGGGCATTGTTTTCACCGTCGCTAAGGGACTGCCCCTTTTGTGACGTCATCGCGATAAGGTCAATTGCTATAGTGGTTATAGTGGTTAAATTCTCCACACAGTTCTATTATTCAATAAATCAACATTAATATACTTTACCCCACCCACCATAAACATGTATTCAAAAAAGTTATTCATACGGCTAACAACACATCAAAATCAATATGATACATATTAAAAATAGTTATCAAACACATCCAACGATTATTTCCAATATTATTTTAAATGATAGTTGATTTTCTTACCAGAAACGATGGATTGACAATATGCTTTTACAACGGCAGTAACGGAATATCCGAATTACGTTGAAACCGGAAGTCACCAGTTTACAACGGTCTTATGGTCTATTGGAAAGTGGAGATTTCGGTTAAACTCAGCGTTCATCGCTACACTTTTGACTCATACGTCATACCCAAGATGGTTCTTACTTATTGTGATTCGCGTATGCGTTAACGGATTCGTTTTAGCAATGCGTCAGAGTCGCACATATTTCAAAACTATGCGTCTATTTCGATATTTGTGCACCATAGACGCGGGACGTGCATGTAGATTATTCCCTGTATTATCATATTAATCATTAAAATACGGTTGTAATTAACAGTAAATACTAAATATACGTCCCGTTATGATTCACATCAATACGGTATTATTCACACCTATCAGTCTATATATTATCAGTGGGACGAAACGTCCAATGCCTCCCTACACAAATATCAGAGGCACGAACAGGTAGTGGCACGAATTATCATAGTGTCGTGCTGTGGTAAAAGGTAATGGCCTATTAGGAAATATAACGTAAACAAACAATATCAATTAATTATTTGAAGGCCTTACCGAGCATTCCACGCAGAGTGGAGTTTTGTGTTCGTTCCTCGGAAATAAACAAACGAAATATTCCCGCGATGTTTACTGTGTCAATGTTTTATGTAGTCGTGAAAATAGCGTTTTTAACAATTCGTTCCTCCGCATTTGGAACCAAAATGTTATTTTTTTAACAAAGTCCTTTCTCCAAGTCAGTAACAGCGTCGTTGCTATGTCTAGTTGCGATTAATCAAAAATTGTATTGAAAACAAATCATTGAAAATAACTGTGCCTAACAATATCAGTTGCCGAATATAATCATAAATGTAGATCTACACAATTAGAGGCAAAATTTGCTCCCTTCATATATGTTAGGGTTATGACTGAAAAACGAAAAAGGCTCATATCCGCGGAAAGAGCTTTTATTGAACGTATGGGTTTTATAACAATCTGAACACTTCGGACAGTGTGCTACACATCGCCGGTATGGTGGAATTGTCCAAGGATTCCCGATTGGGATTTATAATAAACTATTACAAAAATGTAACGAATATTGAAATAGAAAAAAAAATCATATTAAATTATGTTCATACTGAACATTTTCACCAACTTCATGATTTATTGATGAATGTGCGAAGGTTTTTCTGGTTAAACAATAAAAAGATACGGAAAGGGTCGAACACAACGGAAATGTAATTCTGTCATTTTCCTTGAAAAGTATAATGTCCCTTTCCGTGGTGTTAATTAAGGGCCACATGTCAAATTGCAAGTATACTGTATCGGACAGTAATCGATAATCAGGATAAATATACATATATTTAATAAAGATAAAGTCAGTATAGGTACAGTATACGTGTTTGGAGTCTATTTTTGTATCGCATGTTATAAAATAGTAATTATTTCATAATTTTCTTCACATGCTTTAAAGTCATTTCGTCACACTAATGACGTCATTTTGTGTTTTGAAATGTATTGATGCATGCAACGGGAGAAAGGGTAACTTTTCAGCGAAAGGGAAACAGCTGTTGGCTATTTTCTTGAAAAGGGGGCATAAAAGAAACATTAACTCGTGATCATAGAACAATAATATTTTCACTTATGGCTACGCCATTCTTAAAAAAATATATTGTATATGATCTCTCGTGAAATAACAAACGATCTTACACTGACATGAACAAATATCCTCTATTTAATCTTTTTTCATAACACGTCGTTTCTGTTCGTTTATTTTCATTTTTTAAAAACAACAAAAGCATTGGTGTATCGTTTCATCATTATATTCGTTTTTGGGTACAATGAGGTAATAATATACATTTCAACAGATAATTATATTACATATAAGTTAAATGTTGATTTCATATCAATAATTAAAATTAAAATTAAACCACCAAGAAGAGTAATGACATATAGAAAAAAATCACAAATGCAAGAAGGGACGGGTCTTACAAAGGGTTATGGGTTACATTACCCTACTGTTCGAAATAAATATGGTAAACATGTACAACTATTAGAAGTATACATGGTAAAACTGTTTAATAACAGTATATTAACGACTTTTGAATTCTTACATGCGAGTTTATAAAACATCATGGGGATGCTGAACAGTGAATAAAACTTGGCTGGCCTGGTTATGAAATTCACTACACTCCAAACACTTGTTCTGAATCAAACCCGTTTTGCTTCAGGGTCGGTTAAATCCTGAAAATCACAAAAACAAGATATTAACAACATTAAGTAAATTTTCAAAACAGAGCCAGTAAAACGAATCAATGTGTGATTAATATTAATGTATACATTTACAAAAACATAGTTGCGTGTATTTCATAATTCTAAAATTAGCGCATTTGCAGGATGAGGCGGGTTTACAGGATGTTGGGTTCGAGTGGTTGCGATGAGTTCAAAATGTAAAGAAAATAAAGAGACCACCAACAATTTGCTGTCAAGTGTCTAATGGTCAAGATATATTTCGGATTAAACACAAACACACAAGTGTTGGTCTTTTTTAGAAGTAATCGCCCAAATCCGCCCAAACGCGACAAAACTCTCGGGAAGACATCAAATTCAGGCGACATACTTTGTCCCACTTTTGCCGAGCACTCCGGTCCCACGCACTTGTTGTTGTAACCTGAACAATGAACACTATGCACATGCAGGTTGTTTCGAAGTGTATTAATATGAACATTGTCAAATTTCACAAGAAAGAGAGGATTTAAATTTCAAAAATAATATCATAACCTTCGATTGGCAGAAAATAAACAGCTCAGCTTGTAAAACCACGGGGTCATGTAGTTTCAGAGAAAATTATGTGACTCATTTTTATATTGAAGTATGTATAATCACTGTAACCCCACGCAGGGGTAAGGCGCCTTACTTTCGTTCTACGATGATTTAAAAATAGATTTTGTGATAAAATAAGGACCTAAATAAGCTACCTAGGCAAATATCAGCCTTTGACTCACAATTTGTTATTCACTTAATTAACATATACAAAAAATAAATGGCATGTTGTATTTCAATACATACGGTATTTTTGAACAACTATAACCTTCTATTCCTTAAAATGAATCTCTGAATTGTAAAGTATGCGTCAGTTGTAAGATTGAAAAATAGTGATAGTAGTAGTAGTAGTAGTTGTAGTAGTAGTAGTAGTAGTAGTAGTAGTAGTAGTAGTAGTAGTAGTAGTAGTAGTAGTAGTAGTAGTAGTTGTAGTAGTAGTAGTAGTAGTAGTAGTAGTAGTAGTAGTAGTAGTAGTAGTAGTAGAAGTAGTAGTAGTAGTAGTAGAAGTAGTAGTAGTAGCAGCAGTAGCAGCAGCAGCAGCAGCAGCAGCAGCAGCAGCAGCAGCAGCAGTAGTAGTAGTAGAAGTAGTAGTAGTAGTAGTAGTAGTAGTAGTACTAGTAGTAGTAGTAGTAGTAGTAGTAGAAGTAGTAGTAGTAGTAGTAGTAGTAGTAGTAGTAGTAGTAGTAGTAGTAGTAGTAGTAGTGGTAGTAGTAGTAGTAGTAGTAGTAGTAGTAGAAGTAGTAGTAGTAGTAGTAGAAGTAGTAGTAGTAGCAGCAGTAGCAGCAGCAGCAGCAGCAGCAGCAGCAGCAGTAGTAGTAGTAGTAGTAGTAGTAGTAGTAGTAGTAGTAGTAGTAGTAGTAGTAGTAGTAGTAGTAGTAGTAGTAGTAGTAGAAGTAGTAGTAGTAGCAGCAGTAGCAGCAGCAGCAGCAGCAGCAGCAGCAGTAGCAGCAGTAGTAGTAGTAGTAGTAGTAGTAGTAGTAGTAGTAGTAGTAGTAGTAGTAGTAGTAGTAGTAGTAGTAGTAGTAGTAGTAGTAGTAGTAGTAGTAGTAGTAGTAGTAGTAGAAGAAGAAGTAGTAGTAGAAGAAGAAGTAGTAGTAGTAGTAGTACTAGTAGTAGAAGTAGTAGTAGTAGTAGTAGTAGTAGTAGAAGTAGTAGTAGTAGTAGTAGTAGTAGTAGTAGTAGTAGTAGTAGTTGTAGTAGTAGTAGAAGTAGTAGTAGTAGTAGTAGTAGTAGTAGTAGTAGAAGTAGTAGTAGAAGAAGAAGTAGTAGTAGTAGTAGTCACAGATTATA
The DNA here is from genome assembly GCF_020536995.1 of Dreissena polymorpha. Lineage (NCBI taxonomy): Eukaryota > Metazoa > Mollusca > Bivalvia > Myida > Dreissenidae > Dreissena > Dreissena polymorpha. The sequence goes on along the minus strand of NC_068355.1, from coordinate 31,368,027 downwards.
CGTTTCAGAAATTATACTTTTTACACATTACACTTTTGACAAATATTTTTTTTTTTTAAATTACTTTTTCATTGATTCGTATTTTTGAACTGTGTTCAATCAATTTTTTATTACTTTTTTCGTTGAGTCGTATTTTTGAACTATGTTGAATCAATTTTTTATGTTTAAAATTTAATAAAACGGAAAATGTGCCAGTATAACAAAAAAAAATATGAAAATATTTAACAACAACTGAAACGACAAAAACTCGCATTGTGAAGGAGATCAAGTTGATGTTTGTGGATCAATGTCCCAATGTTCATTTATTAGTTAATTTGTATTTCAAAGTGTATGAGGTCCTTACGCGTCCGTGACTGCATTTACTTTCTACAAACAAGGACGTTTGGTCGAATACTGAATAATAGCAGCAATTTACAGCAATTAAGTTATTGTCACTGTATATGTACATTTGGTGTGCTGTTGGGCGGAGATCCGGAAAAAAACAGAGGACATCCCTCTATCCGAAGAGAAAACCGGACATGTGTATATTAGTTCCCCGGTGATGCCTCTCCCAGCTGCAATGCGTGGCTCGATGACGTCACAGTTTGACAACCTATGGCGAATTTCGTGTCCGGCCAGCAATAACAACAGGAACGGACGCCAATATTTACCGCTCACTCCCCTGGGTCCGCCCATCATCCCACCGCCACTTCTGGCTCCTCCACTGCCGCCATTTCCGGCGCCCATACAGAACGGGCCCGTGCAGCCGCCATTACCGCTTCCACTGACTACCGGAAACATCGGGTTGATGCCGCCTGTAATGAAGAATGCAGTGCTCGTGTATATACGCGCCATGTGGCATCTTAAAACAAAATTTGTTGTAAAATATGGAAAAAAACCATCTTCATTATCCTGGAGACATTTAAAAAAATCGGATTTATCCATTAAGAGTCATTCTTCCATGCAACTCCATCCAGCTCCTTCTTTCATAGCATGAAGTATAATTTGGACCCCTATATCACGTTTCGATTTATTTTCCGCCAAGAAGCGGGACGGACAAACGATACAAGCGAAATTTATGATCCGAACTCACTTCGTAGGCATCGCACGCTCGAAAATGACCTCAATTCATCAATTTCCCCACATAAGGCCACTGCATAGACACAGTTTAAGTCATTATAATAGTGAAATACATGTTCAATTAAACATACATAGGTCATGCAATAAAGAAGTTTAAGAGATTAACTCAAGGTTTTATAACGTCGATTTGCGGATGCGTAATATTTTCTTAAAATAGTGCATATATTATGTACGTATTCATTAAATGTGCGTGTTTTGTGATTCTTAAAGCGGGACTGCACGATTTTGTCAAATCTTTGTGAATTTATATAAAATGTGTAAAAAACACATAAGACATATATTTCGATATGAATTAAAATAAAAGTTAAGAAGAAAATGTGTCGAAAAATGCGAAATAAGCCAGATATTTTATTCTGAAATCGAAAATGTCTGTATTATAGTCGAATTCGACAGCATGCATATAATGCATGTACGATGTGAATCTAAATTTATTTTTACGGATCATGTTAATTTCCGGCAACGATATCTATTCATACGACACACAAACACTAACTAATAATAATAATGATAATAATAACTTTATTTCATGAAGAATTCACATTAAGAAATAATTTCTTTTTTACAATGTGGTCTTCAGTAACAAAACACAAGTATATATTTTGAAACATGCATACGAACATACAAGGGAAAAAAGAAAATGAACTATACAGTTAAATGTTATAATAACTTCCTTATCAATTCCGACGACGTCGACGACGACGAAGACAACGACGACGATGATAATGATGACGATGATGATTATGATAATACAAAATATGCAAAATGTGATACAAAAATCAATCTTTCAAAAATTAATCTTTCAAATAAATCACATCAGACACATCACAACAAAGTATTAACATAGAAAAATTAACAAATGAGCATACATATATATCAATGATTTGTTTGTAGGTATTCTTTAAATTTTATTTTGAATGTAATAAAAAAGACGAATGCTTCGGTTATTGTAGGAACATATGTACGAAATATCTTCGTCACAATCGGCTCGGGGCGCTGTCTTTGCTGCATTTTATGAAATTGGTCTTCAATGTATAATTTTTTTCTTGACTATTTTGTGTTATTGTAACATATTTTTTTATCAATTTATTACAATTTAACACATATAAAAATCGTGCAGTTCCGCTTTAATATACATATTACAAAAAACTAATTGAGATTATTCTTCAAAAAGTCGTCGCACACATAAGGCCTTTCTTTACATTCATTTACACATTAATGTTATTCAATCGGTTAACCACGGGTGGTCGGATGGAAGGACATGTGCAATTTATCATGTTACCCATTCAGTGTGGGCATGAAAATAAACAGGTCAAAACTTAAATTGAAATAGAGACAAGGGCGTTGTCTATGTGTTTTACCATAACATGAAGTACAAAATGTCATCTATGTGTTATATCATAACATGAAGTACAACATGTCATCTACGCATATTGAGGTTTTTGATAAGGATACCATCAACGGGGTCATCTGTTATTTGTCTTTTTATTTAAACACCGTATTAGTGTATTTTAAAATTTGCCGCATTAAGACACTATTACATTAGTTGAATGCTAACCCATTTCTTTATGGGTGGAAATTATGAAAGCGGTGATACAACTCGGAACCCCTCGACCAAAAGATGGACACTATATTAGCCGCGTTCTTTGAATATTGGGTTTAATACATATGCTTTATAAACGTCTCAAATCAGTATGTGCAGTCCGCATAGGCTTATAAGGAACGACACTTCCCGCCAAGACAGGGACGACACTTCCCGCCAAGACAGGGACGACACTTCCCGCCAAGACTGGTAATTTCGTCTAGAAGATACTTCTTTTAAACAGTTAATTCCTTAAAGGCGGAAACTGTCGTCCCTGATTAGCATGCGCGAACTCCTTTTAACATCATTTATGCATTAAACTCCGTTTTACAAGAACGAGCCTCATAATTTGTTGATGAGGTTAAATGAAAAAACGAAATAACAGAACCTCCGCTTCCCGGACACATCGGACCGAAACAACTAGAAGACGCCCGCTAACGACGTTAATAGCTCCTCATGCGTCCATCCCGCCACCTGAAGCGCTCCCGTCACTGTCTCAAACCGACGCTGCATTTCAGGGATCACAACCCCCGCCACTGCTTCCGGTTTCTGAACCAGATCCACAAGAGTCTCTTCCAGCACTTGCGCCGTCACCGCTCCCGGATGATGAGAGCCCCTTGCCGCTTGAAGAGCTCATACCGGATGCTGTAGTGGTTGGTTCTTTTGTGGTTTATTCCAATTTTGCTGTGACGCGGAATGTTGCAAAGATCCTAGAATGGTATTGGTGGAGAGTCTATACTTTTTCTCTAAAGTGAAAATGCTTAAACATGTAATGCATCATCATCCATATCATCATCATCATAATCATCATTATCACAATCATCATCATCATCATCATCATCATCATCATCATCATCATCATCATCATCATCATCATCATCATCATCATCATCATCATCATCATCATCATCATCATCATAATCATCATCATCATCATCATCATCATCATAATCATCATCATCATCATCATCATCATCATCATCATCATCATCATCATCATCATCATCATCATCATCATCATCATAATAATAATAATAATAATACTAATAATAATAATTATAATAATAATAATAATCATCATCATTATCAGAACCGACATCATGATCATAATCATCAAATACAATAGCATCCCCGTCGCTACCATCATCAACCGACACATCATCATCATCATCATCATGATATCTTCATAATCATCATCAACATCGTGAGCAACATGATTATAATCAACCTTATCATTATTATTAGAAGCAGCCTCAGAAGCAGTAGCACCACCACCTACATCATAATCTATCGGCACTATCATAACAATCATTCCTTTTCTCATCCTTCTACTATTCTTCGTCAGCATCATCAGCATAATCACTTCCACAAACCCGCTCAAAAAACATCACCCCCACCATCATCATCACCAACACTACCATAGATCAAGTGATAATTCTACACGGCTCTGAATCCACGTATGCGCACGTCTGACAGCCAGTCTCATCTGTTGTGATGCTTAGTGTGTAGCCATCGTTGCGCGACACCATGCACATGTCGTTGCACTTTCGGTACGTGTCGTCGCTGATCGGAAGTTCACCTGGTTCGTGTAAAGTAAATAATATCGATCTTAATCTTCTAAGTTAACTCAAGTTTTGTTTTTAATGCAAACGTCATGCATAATACATATCCTTTTGAAAATAGCTAAAATACGTTTAGTTGAAATAATGACGCGAAATACGATTGATAAAGATAAGGAACAAAATGCTCAATAAGGCACTCGCTAAACAAAATATATTTAACGCCTTCTTTTAAATAACGATATGAAACGCATCCAAACGGAATACATGTGCAAAACCCTTCTGTATCTTGAAGCATATTGATTACCATTCTCTTTGTTGGTCTCATGCGTGTCGGCACTTTCGTTCATCCACCACTTGCTTGGACAATTCTTAGGCGTCGGTGTGCATGCATGACTCGATGACGTCGCCTCTGGTCGCATTGCACAATCGAAGACTCTGCACTTCCGGTTGTCCACAGCCAACGGCGGGCAGCGGTTTTTCTTCATTTCCGGAAGTGTTTCCAGAATATTGGAAAAGGAATTGTTGATACGACATGCCACCTCCTACCGACCGGAGCCCCGGTACGCGAGCGAGGGAACTTCCGGGGTTCCAAGGTACTTGACATATAGCTGCGATTATAAACGATTTGACTTTTCATATAATAATACTAAAGGAATTATCGAACTATAATAACTTCTCTTCTCAAACTACATGTTACGGCTAGTTTGACATTTGTGCTTCTAAAACTACCAGTAGAATTGCTACTTAATATTGATGATTGAATAAATACCAAATCATTAATACGTCAACAACAGACAATCTTTATCTTAATTGTTTACTGAAGTACGTGCCTGATAAAATCAAGATCTATTTGTTAAGAAAATAACGACAAATATTCACAATTACAGCACTTCATAAAACAAAAACAGTATTATCATCACTGTACCATAACAAATAAGTAGAATCAAAATCGACGCCCAAATGACATCCGACCCATTTGTGAATAACAGCGTCAATAATAATTATGTCATTATTATTGGCACGAAAACAGCGCTGCACCTCGCGCGTGTTACTATTTTGCAAAAGACGTCGTTTCCGAAAACGTAAAATATAAAAGGGCTGTTCGATGTTTGATAATTATGCAAGTAGCTGATCCGTGGTCTAGTGGTAACACACTAGCTTCACAATCCAGAGATCGCTGGTTCGATCCCCCGCTGCACCTAACCTACTAACTCGTCTTTCGCATGAGACGTTAAACCGAGGTGCAGTGTACTATGTGCTATACACCGGGCACTAAAAGACCCAGGGTCACCTCTGGAACGGGGTGTCTTCTGTATCTTGCACTATCCCCCGTAACCAACTAACACGTCTTTCTGGGGGCGATGGCCATATGGGAGACAATCCCGGTGCACTCGATAAAAAACAACAACAACAACAACGATAATTATGCAGTAAGACGCTTATATGATTACCATATTAAACACAATTGAGTTACGGCGTATCAACGCGGCTTTCTGTCATTATGGGCGTAAAGGAAGGCTTTATCAGCCCGTGTTCTTAAAATGCGTGACAGTTACTCGAAGAATACATTCAGATTACGGTTAGTTGCGTGACAGTTACTCGAAGAATACATACAGCTTACGGTTAGTTGCGTGACAGTTACTCGAAGAATACATACAGCTTACGGTTAGTTTTAGTGATATTCGACCCTATGTTGGCTCGACTGTTTCAAATGTTTGCGCTTTAATTATAATACATACAGTTCCGTTTTCTGGCTAGAACTGGTGTCAGATTTCCGAACGCGCGATTGAAGTTGAACTATAGGAAAATGTTTGATAACAGATATATGTTCAAAATTTGAAATGCTTATGATCTGCTGTTAAAAATATGTAATTACCGACATGTACCTATACATTATTAAGAGATGCTTAACTTAAAAAAAGACAAATAAATAATTTCAGTACTCTAAAATTCTTTCGTAAGGGTTAATACAGTTGTGTTCTGTGGTGATATTATTACATAAGTATTTACGTTATGATGATTGTGTTTCTTTCTCAATCTAAACTTCTTTAAATCATCTAAAATGACTTAAGGTCAGAATTGTATTAAAACAATTCTTGGTGTTTTCCACGCTTCCTTTATTTAAAACTGGCCGTAACTATGTTCATCTTTATCTTGTTTGTTGGAAACTACACAATACCTGAAACGTTAACACATCACATGACGCATATTTCTCTGGGCCGCAGGTTTCTCGGTACAACAGTGGAGAGTTCCTCCGTAGTGCCTCTGCTACAGAGTCTGGTGCAACAACTGAGTATGCTGGGGAATCAAAGCCCACGAAGCGGCCTGGTACGTGTATCATTATCATCACGATAAAGAACATTCTTTTTGAAAGATGAATAGTTTATTAGTGCCAGTTGTATTTGTAATCTAACATTAAATGCCAAGCAAAAATACTTGTAAGTCAGTAAATCATCATTGAATTAATTGGGAATTCATTATTTTCTTTTAGTAATCAATCTTATGGGTAATCCTAAGTTATAACCGTTCTGTCCAAAAAGTCTTCAATCAGGATCATATTAGTCGACAAGTTTGAAGTGAGTAGAAACTTGAACGTTTGATGCAAACCAGAAATTACACAGCTAGGGTTTTTTTCAATAAATTATTTTGTATAACGCTATACTGGCATTTTGTTCAATTCTGATCAGCTGTCGTTTGACGAAGCCATGCTTTGGCGCTCGTTCGACCCGCCGTCACGGACAGTACTGCAGACGACAGTCCGTACCTCAGTCGACTTCCTGTTCAGTCGTCTGGAGAAACTGCACGGCCGGATATTGGTGTGTCGCGCCTTGGGATATTTTACCTTAGGTGGGGGTTGAGTCACTTGTATTCAAGTCTTGTTCTGGGTAAACTGGCCTTAAAGCACTTAATTCGGCCTTAAACGGATTTTTGTTTATCTAGAAGAGATTGTATACTAACCAAATAAAAGCGGAAAATGTCTTCCCTGATAAGCCTGTCCGGGCCACACATGCTCATCTGGGACGACACTTTTCGCACATGCATTAAGACCAGCTTTCCCAGAACGAGGATCACTTGTTTATCTACTTGCCAGCACATTAATGGAAGTCTCGTTTAGCAAAAATCCACTTCAATAATGGATCTTTACTTCAGCCAATAACGAAATCACCGAGGTGGAGCTTGATGACGTGTTGTGATGCGATGATGACGTATTAAATGACGTCTACACCTACTGGACACCGCCCATGCGCAGACTGCCCCTCTACTTCTCGTGTGCATACGGGCGGACATCGACCAATATATCGATACTGAGCTTTACTGTTATTTTCTCGTTTGAATTTAATGTTTCACGAACGTCGAACTGATGAGAAGACAATGATGTTATATGTACTATGGCGATTTATATTGGGATTTCCAATTCATTATCAACATCGCATATTATTAAAATTAAGATAAAGCGGTTATCGCAACGCGGTTGAACGTCTGCCTTAAGAACTTGTGATCATATAGTTTCGCTACCACTTGATGCTTTCTGATTTGTTTCAGCTGAGAAACACTTTGTTCAACTTTCTTTAAGTGACTTGCTTATGACTTTTGCAACAGCGGAAGTGGTAAATTAGCTACATTCTGCATGTAAATAGTACATGTACTACATACACACTACGCGTATTTTTGTAATGCTCTGTGATTGACTATAATTAACAGATGTGTTGTTTTTTCACCGCAGTTGAGCACGGTGCAGACGGTGCGCGCGTGTTGAACTGGTACCACCGTCAGTTAACGGAAGCTGCGCACGAGCGCTACTGCGCAGATTGTGCGCAGAAAAGCGTCTCCATAGCAACCTAGCTGATTTCTTCGCGGGAACCTGGGCCAATGGTAGTATTGCGCATAATTATGATATGTATGGACAGTTAGTCGTTATATCAGAAAGATAATCACAATAACGAGTATGCAAACAATGAAAATATCAGTTGATTGTTCAATCAGGCGCAATTTGCTATGTGAGTCTTTGATAATTTTTGATCCTTCAATAAAGAAGTATAATGAGGAACATTATCGTATTCATGAGTTTTTAAACGTTTCGTTATTTTCGAATTGCCGCAAGTCATTTTTAAATAGAGACTTTTGACATTGGTTTTACTAATTCACTCCCTGTAATATCGAAATTTTCACCGAAAATACATGTAACCAAATTCATGTGCTAGCACGTGAGTATCTATATAAGTCTCGCTTTAGGAAAACTGGACTTAATGCATGTGCTTACATTGTCCCGGATTAGCCTTTGCTGACTGCAGAGGCTAATCTGGAAGACACTTTACGCACATGCATAAAGACCAGTTTTCCGAGATTGATGCTAAAATAAGCTTTAAAGTGTTTTATTCCAGGGAGAATAAGCCGTATACGAACGATGAAGGGGAGGTAATAGAAGAGGACCGCTATGGGACGTCACAGCCCTTTCGCTTTCGAGAGGATGACTACAACAATCGGGCTCTCAACAATCTGCCCTATCTCCGCTTGCACGCGGGTCACGTTGACCTTCTCAACAAGGAGTGTCTCGCCAACGTGCACTTCTGCGTTGCTAAGTTACACGCACTTCCTGTTGAGTAAGCGTTATGGTTAAGAAATGTTACATCGTATGTTATAATTAATCACTTAAATTGTTACGACCTAACCCTCTACCTTTGGTTTTAGTTGTCGTTTACTGTCATTGTTACCACTGTAACAATTGTATGCGGACTTACTTACCTGATGTAATTGTAGACTGATAAAATGACTTTTTTACCTGTTTAAATACACGTTAAAGTAAGACTGCACGATTTTGTCAAATATTTATTAATTTACATCAAATATTTATTTATTTACATCAAATTTAATCTAATAAAAAGACGAATGCTTCGGTTATTGTAGGAAAATATGTACGAAATATCTTCGTCACAATCGGCTCGGGGCGCTAATTTGTCTATGCTGCATTTTATGAAATTCGTCTTCAATGTATAATTTTTCTTGTCTATTTCGTGTTATTCTAACATATTTTTATCAATTTAACACATATAAAAATCGTGCAGTCTAACTTTAATTTAGATTGTTTGAGTTTTTTTATTTGAACATTATATATAGCTTTTAACAAATAAGTAAGTAAACTTTGCTCGGTAACATTTTTAGCTTTTCGTTAAAAACATATGAAGATAAATAATGGTACATGTTTTTACTGTCAAAATAAACAAAAATACTGTCTCTTGTATTAACACTGGAACATGAGCCAAACGCGTCTTAAAAGTATGTAATTCACGCATGTTTCTCGCGGCTCTCCCAGGGCGCTTTTAGACGACTTCACGGCGGCCAAAGCGGCATTCCCGGGGAATCCCCTGATCACGTGCATTCTGGAGGCGCTTTTGCTCTCCCGGAAGGGGCTTTAAATGGATCCGGTTCAGTTCATGCCTCAGCTACTAGGGCGCCTGGAGGACAACGAGGTTTGAAATAGGACTGATATGAGCCTCGTTTCAAGAAAACTGGTCTTAATGCATGTGCGCAAACTGTTGTCCCAGATAACCCTGTGCAGTCCACACATTCTAATCAATGACGACACTTTTCGCCGAAACTGGATTTGCGTTTAGAAGAGACTTCTTTTTAACGAAAAATTCCATATAAGCGGAAAGTTTCTGACTGTTCTGGCTAATCTGGGACGACAGTTTATTTACATGCGTTAAGCCCAGTTTTCCCAGAACAAGACGCATATTTATAAACATACATTATGGTAAAACAAGAATACAAAATCATTTTTGTACATCTCCGGTAGCACTTGAATAATAGATCATTGAATAAGAGATCTGCTAGTCAAATATCGTTATTACTTAAGAAACCCCGCGCATACAAGTGGAACACTCTTTTTCACCAAAAATAATCAAAATATGCTGTTTGATGTTATAATACGTTATATGTATACAGACTTTTAACAAGGAAAATCACCGAGAAATGTTTTCTTAAAAGTTCTGTGTGAATTGAGCCGCTTCATGCAAACACTGTTCTTTTGCCGTATGTTGTCAGCGAATCCCCAGGCCAGCCTGCGCATTCATTCAGTCGGATCAGGAGCTACCATGTCTGCTATTGACATCACGAAATATCGCGTGACTTTAAAGAGGACAAAGTAACTCCTGACCAGAGTGCGCAATCGGCATACGACCCATATTCGCATGACGCGGCTCAATGCAGTGTTTTGTTTCAGTCAACAGCCGAGTTCAAGCAGCGCTTACGTGAATATAGCTCAAAAGTGTGGTTTGAGCCCGATGTCAACATCCTGGAGCGTACCGGGGGTCAACTGCTACACAGCATCCACGTGCACGCGTCCGAAATTGACATGATGACGATTACGTCATGTGGAACTTACGTAATCACAGGTGCATTATACGTTATGGCATAACTTTATAAAAGAGTTGCATTTTGTGGGGGGGGGGGGGTTACGAAACTGAATTAACGTTTTTAGTTTCACAATTTTCGACATGTATAAATTGTAAGAGTCGGTATTTTATTACAGTTTTGAACTTTCTTTATCAACATATATAAGCGTAATCGAGGCCACATATTTCCATTACGATGAAACAAATATTGCACGAGAGAGGTCCGTATTTACCGTTTAATGGTGTGATGAAAAATGAAATAATTCACAGTTTTCTACAGAAACGAAACCAAAATAAATTGGCTCTAAACTGTAAACAAACGTGAAACGCTAAACAAGATGGTCTCATATAGAGAGATTATTACGGCTTGACCTTCTTTAGTCTGCGGGTCGTTGAAGGAGATCAAAATCTTGAACATCAAGGTCGACCCCCACGGTTGCTACGCAATGTGACGGGTAAAGGTCAGTCTAGAAAGATCGCGTTTTGTCATGGTGATGAGTTGATCGCCATGAAATTTGGCAACGTAATAAAAGTAAAAGGTCTGCAAACAGGTGAGCATTACCAATAAAAAACTCTATATTGAAATATATATTTTTGATTGTGTATGTATGCATGTTAATTTGTATTTTGCTAGTCTTTGAAATATTAATATGTGTTCTTATCATAAACCAACAACATATTTTTACAAACAAACAGAACATCAACACAATAATTAGGCCAAGCCGAAAATGACTTTCTCTATATACTAGGATAGAACCTGTCACGAGTTTCTTTTCAAACACCCTATTGTTATTCAACGGTTTTGGTGGTTACTGACGAATTTTCGGGACGAATAAATGATATGAAATAAAATAACAACGAATGTCGGATAATTTTATCAACAATCAGTTCTGATTCGCTGTAAATTCATAAACACAACGTCATTTCACCTCTCAAAGAAAATGTATACTTAAAATGTAAAATACATATTTAAAAGTAGCAATTAAACTCCATAAAACTTAACAGGCATGAAATTATTATTATTATTTACTTTTTTTATAACAAAAACCCCAACTAAAACATACAAACATACCACGATTACCGGTCATTGCAAAGAATTGGTAGTTTGCACGCTGCAGTTGCATTCAACTCTTATACGGTTGCAATGATGCAGTCGATAGTTTGTTCGTTTGCGACCGGGTTATCACTTATTAAATCCCCACTCGGGGTGCGCTCTTAGAATCATCTCAAAAGACATTAATACGTTGGTCTTGCTATGAAATGGAATCGATTCAACTGCCAAAAGTATCCGATGTTGTATGGTTTTAATAAAAAAGATTATATAACCTTCATTATCGCATTCCTGTTTGCAGGTAAACAATGTATGGACATACCGCTGCTCAACGGCGATTTTGGTAACAGCGTAAAGTGTGGTTCCAGTTAAGCGCGTGCAGTCCGAACAGACTATATATGTATACAAATATTTACTTAGATAAAGAATGTATTAGAGACTTTCTATGGGAAATCGGGTCTTCTTGTTAGTACGTAAAGTGTGGTCCCAGAAAAGAATGTGCAGTCCGGACATAATATATATGTATACAAGTATTGACTTAGATACAGAATGTATTAGAGACTTTTTATGGGAAATCGGGTCTTCTTGCTAGTACGTTAAGTGTGGTGCCAGATAAGACTGTGCAGTCCGAACAGACTATATATGTATACAAGTATTGACTTAGATATTGAATGTATTCGAGACTCGCTTTGGGAAATCGGGTCTTCTTGCTTGTACGTAAAGTGTGGTCCCAGATAAGCCTGTGCAGTCCGCACATAGAATATATGTATACACAGATAAAGAATGTATTCGAGACTCGCTATGGGAAATCGGGTCTTCTTGCTAGTACGTAAAGTGTGGTCATACATACGGTGGTAACGATTGCAAAAGACAACAACTTCAGGGTGTGGGATCGATCCCGGGACAAAAAGAGGGCCACAGATAAAGAATGTATTCGAGACTCGCTATGGGAAATCGGGTCTTCTTGCTAGTACGTAAAGTGTGGTCCCAGATAAGACTGTGCAGTCCTCTTGCTAGTGCGTAAAGTGTGGTCCCAGATAAGCGTGTGCAGTCCGAACAGACTATATATGTATACAAGTATTGACTTAGATAAAGAATGTATTAGAGACTTTCTATGGGAAATCGGGTCTTCTTGCTAACACGTTAAGTGTGGTCCCAGATAAGACTGTGCAGTCCGAACAAACTATATATGTTTACAAGTATTTGCTAAGATAAAGAATGTATTAGAGACTCGCTATGGGAAAACGGGCCTTCTGCTTGTACGTAAAGTGTGGTGCCAGATAAGACTGTGCAGTCCTCTTGCTTGTGCGCAAAGTGTGGTGCCAGATAAAACTGTGCAGTCCTCTTGCTTGTGCGTAAAGTGTGGTGCCAGATAAAACTGTGCAGTCCTCTTGCTTGTGCGTAAAGTGTGGTGCCAGATAAGACTGTGCAGTCCTATTGCTAGTGCGTAAAGTGTGGTCCCAGATAAGCGTGTGCAGTCCGAACAAACTATATATGTATACAAGTATTGACTTAGATAAAGAAAGTATTAGAGACTTTCTATTTGAAATCGGGTCTTCTTGCTTGTACGTAAAGTGTGGTCCCAGATAAGCCTGTGCAGTCTGAACAGACAAATTAGGGACGACACATTCCGCTTTATGGTATTTTTCGTTTAAGGAAAATCCAATTTAGGCGGAAGTGACGTCCCTGATCAGCGTGTCCGGACTGCACAGCCGAATAAGGACGATACTTAACGCACAGTCATAAAGCCAGTTTTCCCAGAGCGAGGCTCCTTTGTATAACTTTCTTTCTTTTAGCCGACTATAGTCTCTGCATCCGCAGTATAAACTTCTCTGTCGACGGCAGATTTATCTTTTATATAAGCTACGGATCCCTCGAATTTCATAACACTGCCACACTGCAAGTAATTCTTCCTTTGTTCGGGGTTTTACACAAATCTTTATCCATGTAAAATCTTTACATGCAGTAACGATTCAGAAGGCTTACAAACACAAGTTTCGTAAATAATTTCAGTTCTTCGTTTAAAAATAAACATATAACATTTATTAAATAAATAAATACAAAATAATACAAAAATACATACATACATACATAAAAAATATATACACATATATAAATAAATACTATGACTTTGATTAAGAACAAAAATGATATTTATTCAACTACTCATGGTTCGGCCTGTATTAACGATTACGATTACAAGATGTGGCATATTTTCACGGCATCGTGCACCGCTCTTCGCGACAGGAGAAAGATCGTCTGGAACACACAATTGATCTGAAAGGCGCGCGCACCGTTGACATGGTAACGGTGGTAACGATTGCAAAAGACAACAACTTCAGGGTGTGGGATCGATCCCGGGACAAAAAGAGGGCCACAGATCGGCAGGCCAAATCGAGTAACTAGCGATAATTAAAAAAATATATAAAATATAAAAAATATTCTGGTAAAACGGGAATTAATGCATTTGCGTTACTTGTCAACTCAGATTAGATCATGCAGTCAGCACAAGCGATCCAGGAACGATACTTGTCGTTTAGACTGGATTTTACTTTAGAAGAGACTTCCTTTAAACGAAGATTTCTATTAAAGCGAAAAGTGTCGTCCGTAATTAGCCTGTGCAGATTCACAAACCGATCTGGGACGACACTTTTCGCACATGCATTAAACTCCATTTTCGCAGAGTGCGGCTCATATATAATTATATTTTACTTATTTTTAGGGCTGTTTCGTTTCCGGTTTCGTTTCAATTTTAACGTCATTTATTATATTTTATTCAGTTCAAGTTGTTATTTTAAGCGCATGTTTTTAGTCCTCTTGATTCGCGACTTTAATAACATACAGCTTATTTATATTTATTTTTGTTGTAAAGAAATATTTCAGAGAAACGTATTTGCTTTTTATATAACATAAAAATTATATTAGTTAAAGGTTACACATATTCAATAAAACAACAACGGGGACTGTGTGCGCAGAGAAAAAAACATTTTAATGGCCTCGCTATAATGTAAAAAAACACCGCAATAGCATTAAGAAAACTAACAATTATTCTTTAATTAGCCTCAATAAAGTCTGTCTACACAGAAAGTGTTTTCCGGCGGACCACCATAACAATTACATTAGTTTAATGTTTAATGTTACACATTATTGTTTTTAAGAAATATTAATGGTTTCGCTATCAAGTAAAAATACACCGCAATATCATTCGGAACACTAACAATTATTCTTTAATTACCGGTAGCCTCAATAAAGTCTGTCTCCACAGGACGTGTTCCACTGGGCCACCAGGATGCGTTGTTCGTGACCGGCAGTGCGGGAGAGGACTCGCCCAACATAGTCGGCGTGTATGATGTCGGCAGACTGGAATACCGCGCCATCCGAGAACTTGTTAGACGACGGTTTTTATTTCGCTCTTTGCTAATTGTATGTGTATTGCTCCCATTTGCTTCAATGAATTTCGACAACATATAATGATGACGTCTATATGAGCCCCGTTCTGTGAAAAGTAGGGTTCATGCACGTGCGTAAATTGTCGTCCCAGATTAGCCTGTGCAGTCCGCACAAGCTAATCAGGAACGACACTTTCCACGTTTGTTGAATTTTTTCGTTAAAATAAAGTCTCTTTTTTACGAAATTTCAGTGAGGAAACTGTCGTCCCTGATTAGCCTCTGCGGACTGCACACTCTATGCAATGCGTGAAGCCCAGTCTTTCTCAGAACGCGGCTCATATAAATAATCAATTAATTACAGTTTTGTTTTCAAATATTTTTTATTGAGTTTCTTTCATGTAATTATTCTTTCTACACTAAAAGCGTCCATATTTTTGTAAAATGTTGCATTCCCCCTGAAAATTATTCGATACTTAAGATACGTTCATGATTAATTTGATTACAAAACAGTCCAATAAGTACACTTTTCAAAAATAACGAAATATCGTGCGTCATACTTGCAAACGTTATACTCAACAGAAGGTGGCCTGCAATGCAAACACGAGGTTTTACGAAGCAGATAACAGATCAGTGGTCATGGAAATTTACGATAAGTTTTACTTGTTTGACCTTGAAAAGATGGACGTCAGCATCGTGTTTCCGGGTCGAGTAGTCGATACACGAGTGTGTATCTTGACCTAACGGAAGCGTACGTACAATTCTTATTTACATTATACAATTCATGTGTGGAGGTGGCAGTATTCACAACATAGTTATTAAATATTCCGGTGATGGTGTGTCATTACTATTCCGCGTCACTAAGAAATCAAATTCATGATTTAAAGATTTTGCTAACTGAACGATTTGGGTCAGAACGCGTAAGAAACCGTTCCGCCCACTTTATCTCTGTCTATGACGTCATTCTTCCATTGTAGAACTCCTCGTGACGTCACGTTTTGGCAAGAACGTGAAACTGTACAACATCACAAACGGCTGCATTGACGCCATAATAAAAACTGGACGCAAGAAGGAGATCTACCAAGTTGTGGTCAGTTTTTATACCTTTCTTAACATTATGTCATATGCCACCTGTACTGTACAAGTGGTGTAGTAGCAAGCAGTGAACATCTCAAAACTGTTTTGCAGTTTGTTTTTTAATGTTTTGACGAACATTTACATTCGCAAGTGATGTGTTCATATATATACGACCATTCTCCCCATACCCCTGATTCAAGTAGGCAGTTAACAGATCTGATAAAAGCATGTGTACTAACTTTTGTACTAAGTGATTGGAATCGGTTCCCCAAAACGGAGTCGATTAATCGGAGGCCATAATCAGCGATTAATCAATTAATCAGCTTTTTTAACAAAAAATTAAGTTTTTAATATTTAACCAATGTTTTTGTTGATATTAACATTATATTACTATATTTTATCAAAAAGAACTTTATCATGACTATTCCTTATGTGTTTTGTGATTTAATAATGAATACATGCTTACAAATCTTGCTTTGTGTTTGAAATATTGTGGCTGCAATGTTACGTACTGTGTGAAAATGGCTTAAACCCCAATGACTACAACAAATCTTGTACAGAGTGAAGAGTAATACAGATTATTGAATAAAAACAGACCTTTAAAAAGTAATTTTATTTCAAAAGAAAAACTTGTATGATCATTATCAGAAGAATATGAAAATATCTACTTAAATATGGACGTTATGATAATAGTTTCTTGACATGGAAAGGTAACAAATTCTTCTCTGACCGACATCTTGAATGAATTGGCTATAGCTGCTATACACATCCGTATTAAGATCGCTGATAGGTTTAAAGGGGTTGTTTTATAATGTTATTGATTAGCTGAAATATTGAACCTTACTGCACTATTGTTATTATAAAAAAAATTGAGCTGAATATGCTAGGGGCTGAGTGCTTAAAGTATATTTTTAAAGATTTAAACTTTTGCACACAAAAACATATATATCGAATGATCCGTGCGGTAAAAAAATTGTCAAAATTTCGTCGACTCTAAATTTTCATGGTCATCGTCACGTCAGCAGCGATTCGTCGATGACGCGTCGACGATCTGATTAATCAACTCACCACTAGTACTAAGTAATTGGAAATCAGCTAGCCAATTAACAGTTATGTTAACTGGCCGCCACGATATGACTTATTTACTGTTGAAAACGGTGATCAATGTAAATAAACCCCGTTCTGCGAAAAATGGGCTTAATGCATGTGAGTAAAGAGTTATTTCAGATTAGCCTGTGCAGTCCGCACAGACTTATCAGGGACGACACTTTTCGCTTTTACGGAATTTTTCGCTAAAAAAGGTCTATTCTTAGCGAAAATCAAGTCAAGGCGGAACGTGTCGTCTCTGCTTTCCCAGAGCAAGGCTCATATCGTTGTTTTACAGGTGAACGATCCGGGAAGGCTTGCTGCAGTGACGGTAGTAGTTTTTGGACCTGTAGTGTTGATGGACCTTGTCACTCACTCTCGCATGTATGAGATCTCAAACAGTACGTTCAGGAGATGCGAAAGTATCTTTACCTCTCAGAATTAAAAATACGTTGGAATTTCGCGGCATATATCGTACAATATATTTTAATGTTAACGGCGTTTCTTTTTCTGTGTACGCATTGCATACTAGCATAACATATACTATCAATAAAGCGCACTTTGCGAATGTTGTTTTCAAGATCAGTTTATGGTGTTCGCTCCATATGTTATAAGACTACGAAAGTGTTATCGACCAATCGACTTTTAAGTTTGAACGGATGTTGTATACCAATGAGTCTCTTTCGTCATGTTAATCTGTTGAAGAAATTCAGTTCTATTCAAACAAATATTTATTTTATGTGAACACATGTAAGCACCGTTGTCGCTTAGTTGATTGCCTTTATAACTTAATATATATGCCACGTTTTGTGAATACGGGGCATAATGCATGTGCTTAAAATGTCGTCCCGTATTAGCCTGTGCAGCCCACACAGATTTATCAGGGACGACACTTTCCTCATAGAATAGATTTTCGTTTATAGGAGAATTCCTTTAAACGAAACATTCCATAAAAGCGGTAACTGCACATGGTTATCTGGGAGTATACTTTAAAAGCATGTATTAAGGATTGTTTTCCCCTTGTTAGCTTTGTTAGTTTCCCGATTGAAAGAACTTAAATTACCGGTCGATGTTTTTAATTTCGATTTCTTTGGTATTGGCAGATCAATGTTTTACAAGGTCTTATTAACACAAATGTGAGTACATGTATAAATATATGGTATAAATCTATGTATATATTGTTTATACCCATATCCTTTTCTAACTCCCGATGCACATGGTTAAATGTCGTTCAGAATATTGCATCATGAACATGTCATTTAAATTCATAACTGGTTATTTAAATTTATATTAATTTCATAAAAAGATGTTCTCGACATGTCTGTATTTCAAACGGTATAAATGTAAATATTTCAAAGCGGTTGTCAGCAACATTCACTTTTTGAACACAAATACGAATTGCATAAAGATCAAAAAGCGAATGTCAAGAAGTAATCAAGCAGTCGCTACTCTCAAGATTGATATCTGCAACAACGAAATTGGCACGCATTTTTTTCAAATGTTTTTTGAGCAAAAGCAATTAATAAGAAGCAGTTAAGCATTCTTTTTTCACCTTGAGATGGTCTCATTTGAATAAATACTAAATACAGGTGTAAAACAGTTACGATTAAATGTAACATAAAGGTTTGAAAACAAAAACAACAACATGTCTTTCATTCAACGTTGAATCCGAAATAGGAATCGCTTGAAATCAAAGCTAAATCTGAACCAAATGACTTAACTATGTCTGAAAGCGGACAGTGCCGCCCCTGATTAGTCGGTGTGGACTGCACAGGCTAATCTGAGACGACACTTAACGCATATGCATTAAGCCCGATTTTTCCAGAGCGAGGTTAAAATGATTTTACAGATTTAGGATACCAAAGAATTGTGCATGGAACATCACGAAATATACCGGTAAGCAACAAAAAAATATTGATGCAAATCACATGTACACCCAGGTTTCTTCGAGTAACGCTATAGGTTTGAATGATGCAATATTGTCATAATAGCGATGGTCTATGAGACGCGTCATGCGACAATGGGTCGTATGTCATAACCACTCACCTTATTCAACCACGTGGCAAGAGTTTGTTCGGGCCATTTAAAACTAGTAGATTGAAACAGATACGTTCATAAAAGTTTCGTTTATCTCGTAGTAGAATACATGCTGAGTCCGGTGTATCTGAAAAACACATGATAAGACCAAAAGTAAGTACATGATATTTCGCATCGGTCTACATTTGGGTTTTAACAGACTGATTTGGGTTTATTAAACCAAGTTCTAAAACCACACATGACCTATAAAGTAAGATAAGTCCTATTCACATTACATTGAATGTCCTTACCAACTTTATCATGTCAAGGTCTTTAAAAGTTCGAAATTTAGACAACCTGCTATAGTAAAAGCAAAGCAGATATATAACATAAAACAATATTTGACAGAAACGACTGCAAAAGTCAATGTCTTTTTGTGTTTCGACACGATCATCATTAGTTTACGAGGAAATACTTTATCATAAGTTTAACAACAATCAAAGAACAAGGCATCCCAAAGCTGTCGCATTACTTTAACCCATTTATGCCTAACGTCTAGAAAAAAGGCCTTTGCAAACAGTGTAGACCCATATGAGACGCCGCACAATGCGGCGTCTCATCTGAGTCTTCGCTGTTTGCTTAATGGAATTTCTGTAAGAAGTATTCTAAATATAGAAATAAATATATTAGACATCCCTAATTTTGGAAATAAATTGATTCAATTTAGAAGGATGGGAGAGTCCACTAGGCATAAATGGGTTATGATACATGTATATTGTTTCTCAAAAGCGATGCGTCCGTATGTTGTTTTGATTTGAAAAACAATGTCCAGTAGGAGCGATTTCTACAATATTTTATTTAATACTAACGTAATTAAGGAATGCATTTTAAAGGGACTTTTTCACGTTTTAGTTAATTGACAAAATTAAAAAGAAATGTTTCAGATTCGTAAATTTTCGTTTAAGTTATGATTTTTGTGAGGAAACAGTAATACTGAGCATTTACCATGCTCTGAAATATACATTTTATGCATCTTTTGACGATTTAAAAACCTGAACATTTTAAACTGTTGCAACGCGAAACGACTGAATAATCTGGGGAGTTCTGTTGTTGTCGTTATATTTATTTTATGACACTACGAGAATTGCTTATATAAAGTATAAAATACATCATTCATTGTATGAGAACGGATGGCCGAGTGGTCTAAGCATTAGACTTTAACGTCAGAGGTCAGTGGTTTGAGCCCAGTGGAGGGTTACTTTTTTGTTTCTTTCTTGATTTTAAACAGAAGCTTTTTAGATCAAATGTTTACATTAATTAATATAAAGCATTTAATGATACACTACAATACATGCCAAAATCTGTGAAACGGTCATTTTGAGTCCATACACAAGTCATTTAACTTTAGGCTTGCTATGCTGTTTAAACATGTACTTAGACAAGACTTCAATGTGGTGTCACATACATAGGTAATACGTATGCTTTTCATACCAAACCTGATACCGTGGAGATGGTAATTAAGGAAATATTTACAAAACAAATATGCTCGATTTGAATCATTATTCCAAACAATCGCGGTTCAATATGGGAACATGAATGCTTTCGTCATAAAATGAGTCGCGTTCTTTAAGAAAAATGGGCTTAATGCATGTGCGTCAAGTGTTGTCCTAGATTAGCCTGTGCAGTCCGCACAGGCTAATCATGGACGATACTTTCCGGCTAAATAGGATTTTTGCTAAGAAGAAACTTCATTTAAACGAAGAATGTCGTGAAAGAGGAAAGTGTCGTCCCTGATTAGCCTGTGCGGACTGCACAGGCTAATCTGGGACGACACTTTACGCACATGCATTATGCCCAGTTTTCTCAAAACGCGACTCAAATAAATGACAAAATGCTTCCATGAACGAACTGTAACATTGATAGAGCTACGACGCTTGACAGAGCCACGACGCTTGACAGAGCTACGACGCTTGAAATAGCCACGACGCTTGACAGAGCCACGACGCTTGACAAGCCAGGACGCTTGACAGAGCCAAGGCTTGACATAAAAACGATGTTTGACATAGCCATGACGCTTGACAGAGCCACGACGCTTGGCAGAGCAACGACGCTTGACAGAACTATGACGCTTGACAGAGCCACGACGCTTGACAGAGCCACGGCGCTTGACAGAGCCAAGACGTTTGACATAGCCAAGACGCTTGACAGAGCCACGACGCTTGACAGAGCCACGACGCTTGACAGAGCCACGACGCTTGACAGAGTCACGACGCTTGACAGAGCCACGACGATTGACAGAGACATAACGCTTAACAGAGCCATTACGCTTGACAGAGCCACGACGCGTCTTCGGATTGGAAACACACTGTAACTCGGTGGCGCAGGAGAGTATGTCATCGTTCTGGAACCGTTGTCGGGAGCCCTTCACGGCTGTCCACATTCTGCTACACTGCAACCTCTTTTCATTGCAGAGGCGCCGGCTTCGAGCCGCATTGCACTCCCATGGACTAGTGTTAAACCTTTTCATCGAGGACCGATGCAAAGGCCCGGTCTTCTCTGTGCTGTCCAAATATCTACTGGACATTCTGATTACTGACAAGATCTTGGTCTTTGGGAAAGAGGCAGTAAATCCCACCAACGTATCATACATCTTGCGCGGAAACACCCGGGCTGATTCTAGTAATATGGTACCGCATTCTTATAATTATTGCAGTGATAGGTGCAATGCTAATTATATTTAAATATTAATACAAACTTTGTATAATAGTATAGTCAAATTTCATATTATAAATACGTATTAAATGATAGTAACAGTCAATACAATACTATATTAACACTTACGTACGCTCTGCGTGTCATACCCTGCGAATGTATAGTCCAGTATATATTCCTTATGCCCTTAGGAATACACTGTTTTAGACCACTATTGTTGACTCAAGAATGGTTACACGATTTTGCTATGATTTGACATAGTGACCTAGTTTCAAACACGTGACTTAAATTCTATCTTTATATAATGTTTAAACAGTCCAATATTTTCTGACTAAGTTCCATAAAGATTAGATGGGAAACGTGGCCTGTAGATTTTTAACGATCTGAAATATTACGATACACACATACCGCACACCAAATGATGCTGGACGCTTGACATAGGATGATTACAGAAGCTCACTTTGAGCACGGAGAGACGTTCTCTAAACGAAAATATCATAAAAGCGGAAAGTGTCGTCCCTGATTAGCTTATGCGGACGGCACAGGCTAATCTGGGACGACACTTTACGCACATGCATTAAACCCCTTTTTCACAGAGCACGGTCCAACTATATTAAAAGATCACTAGTAAGAACAATAAAATAAGAAAGCAAAGATAAACACATAAGTTTAACAATTTATACCAAACAACTCAACAAGAAAGTGTTAATTGTAATTTTATACAGTCATGCGCCTTTTATGCTCACTAGAATTTTTTTTTTTATAAATATGTAATGTTGATCTTATCAATATCAATCTTATGTTATATTATGTGAAGTTTTATTTACCTTAAACTTAAATGTCTATTTTATTATTTTATCCACATTTCATGAAGTCAATGTCGAAACAATGACACCTGGGTTACTGCACTGATTACCATGGTACCATGTGGAATACTTAATTGTAACATGTACTGTTACAATTTTGTTACACGTATACACTATATGGGTCTTGTTCTGAGAAAACTGGGCATAATGCATGTACGTAAAGTGTCGTCCGAGATTAGCCTGTGCAGTCTGGACAGGCTAATCAGGGACGACACTTTACGATTTTTTGGTATTTTTAGTTTCAAGGAAGTCCCTTCGTATCGAAAATCAAGTTTTGGCGGAAAGTGTCGTCCCTGATTAGCCTGTGCGGACTGCACAGGCTAATCTGGGATAACACTTTACGCTTATGCATTAAGCCCAGTTATCCCAAAACAAGGCTCAAATAGTTTCATCATGTGATCTTTATAAAAGTGGAATACTCTTCTTTTCTCTCTCTTCTTAGTTCTAAGCTGCAGAGAAAGAAAAAATACTAAAATAATATCACGTTATCATATTTATTGTAATAAAGCGACGCCAAAGTGTGTCTGGTGCCATGTGGAGTACGTAATTGTCACGTGCACTCTTACAATTTTTGTTACACGTATACACTATATGTTCATAAAGTGGTTCTATGATCAAACAATTTAACGATTTCATAAAATAATAAAGCACGGTTTGGCAGAATCTCGATGGCAAATCTCACTGAACCTGATTTCCTCGTTGTGATCATCCCCCAACTTGGGAATGTAAAACTCGTCTATTGCTTGTTTTATGCTATAATGCCCACTTCATACAGAGAATATGTTACTATTCTATTATTGCATAATTTATCGAATCGGCTAGGCTTAACATACCATGGCCTGAAATGCGTATATGAGTGTTTTGACCCTTTACCCCTTAGATACGTATTTTCAAGCATGTGTAGTCCTTTAGAAAGCACTTTTAAATTAAAGGCCTTTCTTCAAGTTTGTAAGGCTTCCTTTCCAACACTTAGATACTGGTGAGTAGCAAACAGCATAAAATTGCGAGTTACTCTAAGGCTGTTCTGGTTTTATGCTGTTTGCACATAGTCATTTTCACTTTGCTTCTGAATGGGAGAGGGTTTAATATTATACTGCGTGGTTGATATATACGGAATTCTTCAGCAAATGCAAAAGGTTTTTACAAGTAAAAAACTAACGTAATAAAAAGTATTTAAAAACATCTTATCCTAATGCTCACGCACGCGCATTGGCAATAATCAAATTGTAGTTCGGCCGAGTTAGATACATTGCTTTTTTCAAATCAAATAGTGTTGCAATCTACTATTGTTCATATATATTTCTCGCTTATATGGCTGGAATGTGAGCGGCATTAAAAAAGGTATTCAAGGTCATACAATGGCGAAAAATACGAATCTCGGAATGGACGTCGCCAAATTGTCTGTCACGTGATTGCATCCCACTTTTATTTATAATCTGAATCAGCCTGTTGACAGATTTATTTCCGAGAAAACTGGGCATTATGCTTGTGCGTAAAGTGTTGTCCCAGATCAGCCTGTGCAGTCCATTTTCGTTAAAATGAAGTCTCTTCTTAGCAAAAATCCAATTAAGGCGGAAAGTGTCGTCCCTGATTAGCTTGTGCGGACTGCACAGGCTAATATGGGACGACACTTTGCGCACATGCATTATGACCCCTTTATAATCTGCTCTTGGTCTGCCATCCACGAGTGTTATTTGAAACCTCGGCGTTGACCCATGCCAAGTTTTGTTTTTAACTATGACTTGCAAGATTCAAAGGCTAACACTGGGACGAATGATTTAAGTCTATAAGTAAGGGAATAAATAATATATACCCATCACGTAGTTGTTAGATCATCAGGGGAATATTAGAGGAGACTAAAAGTTGATACGCCCCGCTTATGGAAATTACAGATAATTTTCATAGTTCACAAGAGGTCTCTAAAAAGAGAGTTTTATCGTCCATGTCATCGCGATAAAATCTTCTGTCTACATTACCTGCACATGAATACGTAATGAATTTTAAAACGGAAGATTAAATATTAGTTCTGAAATTTTGGAATCCTACCTTTGCGCAGAGACCCGGTGTGGTTTTATGTGATATGGATGAGAAGAAGAAAGAAGATTGTTATTTTTTTTTAAGTGTTTTCAGACATAATTTAGAATTTCAAAGTACCAACTTCTATTATGGACTACTTGTTTTCTCCTGTTTTGTTTTCATAAATTTTCAGCGGAATTCCAAATGATAGAACGAGTACGCAGCGAAATTGTAGGTCACTTAGAACTTGAAGTAATTACATGTGTAGTACATATAACAAACTACCTAAGCTGTCGCTAAGCAAATAGACGACAATGCACTCAGATTATTAGAGCAAATACAACATTGATAAAAGAAAAAATATTTAGTTTCAAACAAAGTCCGTGTATATTCATTATATTTATGAAAGAACACTGAGTTAAATTAAATGCAGTCGTTGCAAACTCGTGGGCAATGGTCAGTGGATACAGAGTCCATCCATATACAGTATTTTCGTTTTTCGTCTTAAATTCGACAACATTAATACGAAAATAAATACATATTTAATTCGTATACCGATTTTGAAAGAGCCTAAACTTAAAACTACTGAAAACCAAATAATTTTCTTTACATCTTTTTTGTTGCTCCCATAAAACAAACATAAATAAAACATAGCCGTTATTTATACAGTTATGTTGTTAAACGTCAGAACGAGAAATATGAAATAAGACTCTTAATATAATTGCTTATTTATTTTTAAGTTTCATTACTCATTTCCAAAAAAAAAAGATAGTTATCATCTATACAAAAAGTATATGCAGCTTTATAACAAAAAAACAACATTATTTTAACGTTGGCGCGTATATTAATTCGGTATATTGAAATTCCTATAAGCTTCTTAAAAACAAACAACAGTTTGTTTATGACGTGAAACCCAAGTGTTTTCGTTCAAAGATTTATTTTATTTGTATTTAAAATATGTCATGCATTAAGCCATTTATGCCTAGCGTCTAGAAAAAAGGCTTTGGCAAACAGCGCAGACCCAGATGAGACGCCGCTTGAGGCGTCTCAACTGGGTCTGCGCTGTTTGCTTACAGGAATTTCTGTAAGAAATATTCTAAATATATAAATAAAAATACTAGACATCCCTAATTTTGGAATGAAATTGATCCAATTTAGAATAATGGGAGAGTCCATTGGGCATACATGGGTTAAAAGTCCCAGTGGTCTTAGTTGCGCTATGGCTTTAAACTCCTCATTGTAAACACTATTTTCATATGACAAAATGTTCTTCCTTTGATATTGTATCCGCATTTCTCCGTCCCACATGCTTCAATAGCATAACTTTGATTTCCGATTCTTCTTAAATTATTCAAAGCGACAGCTTTCCCTCATGACATCATCAAACGTTACTAAAACAAAACGTTTGTTGTTATTGAAGTATCTGATTGACACATTCATTTTCTCGCATTTTCATTTTCGGCCGCCGAATTAAAAAAAGTACCAGTTTGCACTCCTCCTGTTCAATATTATGGGAACAAAATACGTTTCACGAAATACGTTTTCTTTTATGTTATGCTCAATTATTCGTTTACTAATGAAACGCTATTTCCTACCGCTACATTATTGCAGTTTATTGTAAGTGATGTTCCGAATAAGAATTGTATGTCGATAACAGGAGCTCTGAATTATAAGTTCTGTTAATTTATAACTTTATTGTACATACAATGTACAAGATTATTTAAATTTTGCACACACCAATACTAATAAGTGCTGCGATTCATTCGAAAGATCCAATGAGACCACATTTTTAAAGGCATTCTGACAAAGATTAAATACGGGCCGTACTCTGTGAAAAGAGGGTTTGATGCATGTGCGTAAAGTGTCGTCCCAGATATGCCTGTGAAGTTCGTACAGGCTAATCAGGGACGACACTTTCCGCTTTTACGGTATTTTTGGTTTGCTTCTAAAAAAAAAAAACAGTTGATGTGCCTCTTAACAAATAGTTTAAATAATCAAGCTCGCGTAAGGAATGCCTACACGATTGCAATGTGAATATATAAGTCGTGTTCTGAGAAAACTGGGCATAATGCATATGCGTTAACGGTCGTCCCAGATTAGCCCTGTAGCCGCACAGGCTGATCAGGGACGACATTTTCAGCTTTAATAGAATTTTTTGCTTAAAGGAAGTCCCTTTTTACCAAAAATCTAGCTTAAGCGGAAGTTGTCGTCCCTGATAAGCCTGTGCGGACTGTAGGCACATGCATTAAGCCCAGTTTTCTCAGTACACGACTCATATTATTATCGCAATATCAAATTAATTTATGAACATGACTGATAAATGTTATAAAACATCAAATACTTCTTATGTTCTTACTTCTTGGAAAATTCAAGAGCAAATTAATGCCAATACCGACAAATTGACTCGTGTTTGATACATAATTGATCACAATGTGTCCATGTTTCCTATGAACGAATTTTCACAAATCGATTGAGATTACACAACTGCGTACCTGTTTTGAGTACATGAAAGCAAAACATTATTTGCCATTGAAAAAAAAAACGTTACGTTGTTATGCTCGACTTCGTTTGAAATGTATTAAAGTCGTTAATACAATATCGTCTTATCGATTTAAAAATAGTAATACGATCGTATATACGCGTAAGTCCTCAGCAAGTTTTGACTGTACAAACAGTTTATGCAAGGGTATAAAGCGTTCAGTGTCGCAGTGTTCAGGGACTGTTTCTTTTGAACTTGTATTCAAGCATATTATTAATTAACGTTTAAATTGCCAGTTGCATACAGTGTAGTACGCTATTTGCTGTTTTCAGTAAATAAAGCATTAGTTGTTTATTTTATAAGCATTCGCTATTTAAATTGTATGTGGGTCATGAAAACAGAAAAAAAAGATTTATCAAAATTACAAAATACGCGATGCAAAACGCGAACTTCACGAGGCAGTCAGCAAAACAGAACAAACTGGTTAAACAGTAACAAATTACATGCAAACACTTTAAACTTACATACGATTTTTAAAGCACATACTCGGAAAGACTGACACAAATTATTTGTTGCAAAATGAGAACTTTTGTGGTTTTTTAAAAACCTTATTGCCGGGATTTAACCATTAATCCTGTGAAAGCATTTCTTAAGTATGTTTTCGTTTCGTATGTATCATATCGGCTGTGATCTGGAAAAAGGGGGTTTGATGCATGTGCGTAAAGTGTCATCCCAGATTAGCCTGTGCAGTCCTTACAGGCTAATAGGGACGACACTTTCCGCCTAAATTGGACTTTTCTAAGAATATACTTTCTTCAACTAATATTGTAATAAAAGCTGAAAGTGTCTTCCCTGATTAGCCTGTGCGGACTGCACAGGTCAATCTCGGACGACATTTTACGCACATGCATTAAAACCTCTTTTCACAGAGCACGGCTCATATGTATGGGTCTGTGGCTTTAGTATAAATCTCTCTTTCTCCCTCTTTCTCCCTCTTTCTCACGGAAACATAGTCAATAAGATGCCAGTGTTTTGAGCGAGGGTGCATCCATGACGTTCAGTTACGGGTTGGTTGGCGGAAGATCGTGTTTGTGATCAGCGAATCTTGTTTCGCGCATGTTTGGGGCAAAAGAACACCATTCATGTTGTATTGGCCCACTCCAGTGTGTCCAAGGACTCGGTAAGGACGGTATGAAGGTCTGCGTAGAACTTTGTTTTCACTTCTTTTGGGTAAAGGCTTAGGAGCTGAGCATAGCACGATTCTTCCTTCCTTTCATAAATGGGAGCTTACTGGGAAGTCTACGATGTCAATTCCGTATCTGACGAGTTCGTTCCATAACAGAGCTATTCTAGTGTGGTATGTCTGTATGGTACCTGCGCACAGGTTTGCGCACGTAAAATACGTCTAATGTGAGAAGAACTGTTCTCGTTCTATTTGTTTTCTTTTCGTTCCGACTGCTGGTGTAGGGCCCCCTTCCAGCCGCGATAAGCAGTCTTGGGAACGTTTGAGCGAGCAATTATTAGGACACATTTTCTAGCCCTTTCCTCATACCTGTAAGTGAGCAGTGCATTCTTAAAGAGGGCTGCTCAGTCGTCTATGGTTCTGCCGGACTCCACTGCTGCTCCTTGTAACTTAAGAGGGAACCAATGACCTAAACCGCCTGCGTGCAGGATTTCGCCTACGGCTTCCAGAGTGCCCGCATCTGCCGGTTCGTCGTTCGCCCGTCGCCACAGCACTTGTTGTTCTGATCGATGGGGCGAGGTTGATGATGGCAGAATGACTTGTGTGATGACTTAGATTTCAGTGAGGAAGATTTTCGCAGTTCGTCGACGAACAGGGTCGAGACGGCTTGAGACAGAGACGGATGTAGTGGACGTCCACGATTTCTTTTGTGTCTTGTCGTGCCCGTAGCGTGCCACAAGGCCTTGCTGAGAATCACCTTCTTGCCCGTTGATCGTCTGGTGGTTCCTCTGCGAAGTCCGCCGATTCCAGTATTCACGCACTTAGGTAGAGATTCTTAATTCATCGAGGGGTTAAGAGTACCACCACGCTGGCATGAGTATATGGGATACCAAAGGGGTCGAAACTTTAACTTCTGCTCGAGCAGAAAAAAATGCTGCTCGAGCAGCATTTAAATGCTGCTCGACCAGCAAAATGCTGCTCGAGCAGCAAATTTACTGCTCGACCAGCAATTTTTCTGCTCGAGCAGAAAAACCCTGCTCGACCAGCATTTATTTTTAGATTATGGCATTAGCCAATCAGAACTCTTGTTATATTTGCCGTTTCCCTTGCGAAACTGGTTTGTTTGGAAAAAATGGCTGCCGCCATGATGGTGCCTTTTTCACATCTTGTACAAGTTTATGTGACGACCTATTTAAATTTTAACATTGACACGAGGTAAGTGCTTTATATTTTGGCTGCAAACTAGTCGATCAAAAAATTGTTGCCATTCGCTTAATAAGAAAATCGATCATAAATGTCTAACGGCTGTTAAAACTTTTGCGAAAATCACGACGATGACTGATTAGAATGGCTCAAAGGGTGCGCAAGTGTAGGTTCTCTGTTTCT
The DNA here is from genome assembly GCF_020536995.1 of Dreissena polymorpha. Classification (NCBI taxonomy): domain Eukaryota; kingdom Metazoa; phylum Mollusca; class Bivalvia; order Myida; family Dreissenidae; genus Dreissena; species Dreissena polymorpha. Next base: position 31,338,117 of record NC_068355.1, on the reverse strand, counting down.
ATCGATTTACTTTCTTAATGATTCTTAATAATTGCTTCCGACACAGGTGCCGATTGCCTGTGATTGTGCCTTTCTGGTTAACATTGAGTAGGTGCCGTCTTAATACGTTTCGAGTACTTGACACGTGATACCATTGGGCGTTTTTCTTTAAATAAATCCCGTTTTTTTAATTTTATCCAGAATCCTATAGTACAGTTTTTTTCCATAGACTTATTAAATGTTATAGAGTGCACGGGCATACATCACTCTGCAATAGAAACCTGCCATCTTAACTCGTTATATCAACATGATCAATGATCACATTTCGTGTTTAAAAAGTCCTAAGGCCATTGATAAGCGTCAAAATATCCCAACAAGAGTTGTTCATGATTATGGATAATACGGTTTGTTTGCAATTTCAGATTAAACATAACAATTATCTAATGTGTGAACCCGCCCGTGAACTTGACCTACACGGTTGCCTAAGAAAATCAAAATTTTAGGATTCACGACTTATTCAATGCAGAAGTAACTACCCTTTCTGGAAATGTACATGTATTGTAATATTTTGACAAACGCTGGGTCAAATTTTAAGAAATAACACGATACACAATTCGCGTGACCTACGTTCATATACATGTACACAAGATATGTACCTTTCCAGAAAGGAAATTCATTTCTGCGTTGAATAAGACCGAGTTCATGGAAATCGATGCACAATAGATGAAGTAACGGGTTGACTGTATATATATATATATATATATATATATATATATATATATATATATATATATATATATATATATATATATATATATATATATATATATATACATATATATTTCATTGGCGTGTTTTTTCACCGTTTACCTTTTCACGGAGGATTTATCGATAAAAGCGATATTTCAAAGTCAATGTAGTAATGTCTACATTTACATTCATCCAACCTTGTTTCTTAGACGGACGCCGTTAACATTGCCTTTGGTAAACCTGCCTACCAAACAGACACCAACCGTCCATATACGGCGGACCGTGCCGTTGACGAAAATACGAAATCGCGTTTGATTGAAGACCAGTCGTGCACCCACACAGCGTCTCACAACGTCTCATGATGGGTGAATCTCGAGCAGATATTCCTCATCCGAAGCGTCAAGATTTACAAGAGGAATGTACGACATAAGTGTGAACCTTTAATTTGGTGAAACTCATAATTAATGGGTTTGTCGTGCGTTGTCATTTCTTGTGTGGATAATCGTTATGAAAATATATTGTAAAATGTAAAACCGTTCAATCGTTTATATAAAAAGATTGTCAAAATATAATGTTTCGTATCAGAATCTTTCTATGTGTTGTAAGTCAATATGTTTGGTCAAACAATGCCGTGTTTGGTAATGCATCTTTACACAACTCTCTTCGGCATATGGAATTCAGACATGTCTAGTATTAGACAATTAACAGGGACCCTAACCATATGAGCCGCGTTCTGAGAAAACCGGGCATAATACATGTGTGTTAAGTGTCGTCCCAGATTAGCCTGTGCAATCCGCACAGCTTATCAGTGACGACACTTTACGCTTTTATGTCATTTTTCGTTTAAATGAAGTCTTTTCTTAGCAAAAATCCAATTAAGGCGTAAAGTGTCGTCCCAGATTAGCCTGTGCGAACTGCACAGGCTAATCTGGAACGACACTTAACGAACGTGCATTAAGCCCAGTTTTCTCAGAACGCGGTTCTTATATGCGTCGTGTAGGACATTCGTCACTTGTCTAAAATAAAAGAAAAGCGGATGGTTACCATAATTTCTGTCACGAGTAAGCATCTGCATATAGAGTGATAATTCCTGTACCCAGGACTTGTCCATCGTTGCGCGTGTCAATAAAATATCAAAATAATACTAAATAAAATGCATTGAATCAAACATTGTCCATATATGGACAATATACTCATGTTAAAGCATCAAAGGGCAGTGTATCGGTCATATCCATAGTTTGAATATTAGCTGTGTATTGGACGAGTTGATATCAAAGTAATAAACGCTCTCGAGTCCGTTTCCTGGGACTAGAAGCAGTACTTGGTGTTTACAGGGGTAATCGAAAGAACGCTTCCATAGTGGGGATCGAACCCGTGACCATAGAGATGTCAAGCTTTACGTCAGGTTATCGGAGGCCGGCTTTCAATCTCGTGAATGGGTTTCACCCTGGAGAGGTCGGCGTTTCATACACGTTTGAGCTAGCTACACCGGTGTATGGACAGTGGGTACGGATTACGCGTAGCACTCCTAACGATGTACTCACTCTGTGCGAGGTTGACGTGGAAGGTGTTCCGAACTCTGCAGCCAATGGTAGGTTGCGAAATAAGTAAATTTTAAAGATATTTATAAAACTATTATTTCTCGGTTTCATATTGAAAAATACAGAATGTATATGCAACTGGTCGGCGTTGGAACAGGCACATTACGTGAAAAAAACACGTGAATTTATATTTGAGGATACATGTTTTAACTGACCAGTGCCTAGAAGACAGTAGATAGCGACGATGCCGCAGTCAAAACATATCCATACATGTAGAAACAAATCCTATTACAAATTCTCGTTCGCGTTTTGACATGTTCTCGTCTTCAGGCACACGTTATTCGGTTTTCCAAGGATATGTTCACATTGGCACTGCAATCGACGTTTCCGCGAAGGTCCTGTCAAATCTCCTTTGCGCATCAAGCTGTTCCGAAACAGAGAACTGCATCAGTGCCCACTACAACAAAGCGACCTTGACCTGCAGCCTGTTCGATTCCTTGGCATTCCATCCAAGAGACGTCGAAAATGACATCACTGTTGTCAACAGTATTGCCATAACAGAGAATTCAAGGGCAAAGTGGTTCGGCACATAAACCGTCATCTTTTCTGTCGTGTGTTTCAAAGCCACGTTTAGCAAATTGCAAACATCACTACATGTATATTCAACAAAACAAATGCGATAACCGTATCTATCACCAATATACATACAACTCAGCTGTACAAACAGTAGACACACCTTACTATAGCACACGTTCCTTTTAGTAATGGCAATTGGTCATTTTCAAACCCGCCAGACACAAGACACAAGCCATTGATTCAGTACAAAACACTGCAGACACACAAAGATAAATGATTTAAAATTCAGTCACCGCCGTAGGAACGGTCAAACTCGGTCAGCAGCTGGAGCGTGCGCGTCGCGACCGAGGCGAGAGTCGCCCGCAGAAGATCTACTCACTTGTGCGTGTGACTCTGCTAATCCAGCTGAGTCCATCACCCACGAGCCGGACGTCTTCCACACTGCTGGGATTGCTGTCTTCTCCAGGATGCAGCGGACTTGTCACCCGCTGTTTATCGTTGAGAGCTCGCTGACCCGGACCTGTCAGAGGTCCCGTCTGTAGAGGGACGGGGATAGTAGGACAGCAAGATCACCAGTGTGGAGGAAAGACGGGGCGGACCTGGGGATACTTTTGCGCTCGGAGTAGCTACTAGAACATAGAGGGGGTGGCCTTATATAGGGACCCCGGGACGGCGGTACTCAGTACGCTCAACGCACTGGGGAAACTGTCTCGGGGATGAAGACGACGGCCGGTGACGACAAGTGGGCCATAAAGGCGGAGCTGTGCGCTGCAGTCCCTTGGCGGTGCTGCGTTCAGACATGAATTTGTCTTGAGATTGTCTATCTACCAGTGCACATTAAGGTCTCATTGGCCACCGTGCACTGGTCTATTTGGATCTAAATGATATCTTTGGCGAATACCCGGAAAGCCGGGGAAAATTTGACCTACTTTGGCTCAAAATTAAACTTTCTCCCCTGAAAGGTCACAAGGGCAAGTCGGACTATAAAGACCTCGTGAAGAGGCCAGTAGGACCTGTCAATAAACTCTGATTCACACACTCAGTTCAATTCCCGTTCTTGGCAGAATGTCAGTTTGGTTGGTTGTCACCATACCGCACAGGTGGGGTTTCCTACTGCCCCCCCCCTAAAAAAACAAAGAAACAACAAAAAAAACACACAAAACCACACCAGAAATTAAAAAATAATAATCCTTACTTAGGTAGAAAATAGACGTTCTATGTTTTTAAAGTTAAAACAAAAGTTTAAGTACTGTTTTATTATTTAACTTCGTGAGAACACATCATGTGTCCTCACATGGTTTATTATGTATTTCTTCGTGATCAAAACATATGGTTTTTTGATTGTTGTTAAAGCCACACACTTTGCCTCTGACCATAAATGAAATGCTTGTTAATCAATACATATATAGATGCAATTTGAAAATGTGCAAAATTGTCATTAAATCTAAAGCCTAGTTAGCAAGTAATTTATAATTTTTCAAACGGTACCGCTTTTAAAACCGAAAGTAGGATTTCTAGACGTAAACGTCCATTTCGACAAACGCGATTTTTTTTTAAGTTTTACAACGAAAAAAAAGACGGATTTCTACCTTGTAACCGCCAGATATATTGTAATTGGCATAGATAAAATTAAATATAAAGCCTGGTTAGCCAGTAATTTATTATTTTTCAAACGGTTCCGCTTTTAAAACAAACCGAAAGTAGGATTTCTAGACGTATACGTCCATTTCGACAAACGCGATTATTTTTAAGTTTTAAAGCGCAAAAAAAGACAGATTTCTACCTTGTAACCACCAGATATATTCTAATTGGCATAGATAACATATGTTTCTTATTTATACTTACATTTACTATGCCAAATAAGTTGTTTGGCTTTGAGACGCAGTTTTTTCCACATATTCAAATAACACTGTATCATCCGTGTCATGCGAAAATCGGTGTTATGGCATATGCGGTCAGAGTAGCTCAAGCCAAGCCTGCCCACTTTCCCATCAATGGCTACGCTTTCCGCTTTAAAAAAGGCACGCAAGGTTTGGTAATATCTCCAGAGTAGTTTATTCAGTATTCATATTCTTACAAGACTGTGCGATTGCGCAGGCCTGGCTGAAGCTACGTTGGGATCATATTGCATAAGAATTTGTGCATGACCCGTGTACAAATCTCATTGCGTCTTATAAATAGAACATCTAAGCTCAATACTTTCCGATAGAAAAGTGAATTCACCTTGTGTTGTTTATAGCAAACTGGCAAATGTCCGTAGACTATTTTGACTTGCATGAGTCACACATGTGCGGTTAGATAATTAAACGATTTTCCTTCTACATGTATCATGGCCACTCTACTATTAGGTAGTTCTGCCTCACAATACAAGACAAATGGCATTTACCGATAGGTTTTCCTAAATGTCTTTCCCTAAAATGTGTGTTATTTGATATATTGAAAACAATACTGTGTTATCAACAGAGAGTAGTCTGCATTTGCAAATTTTGCTTTGACCAATAGCATGCAGCTATTCTGGCGACATGACTACGTCGGCATCAAATTGCATCACAGAAGTTATCAAATTTTAGGATTTACCAGCATGATTTAGTAAAATTATTATGTATGACGACGTCTCAATAACGTCTCTGTCACCATGATGAAAAGTGTGCATACGTCTGAGTGATGTCTCATTGAACGATTTCCTTATAAACGTTACATCAAGTATTGACTGAATGCAAAGACGATGGTGTGCTCAAGTCTTAATCCCGTCATTGTTACCATTTTCACCCAAGAGACCCCTGCAACCTTAATACTTTACCTGAGGAATCCAAAATCAAACGATACTAAACCTCTAAGAAGGCCAATCACAATGTGAAATTTGAAATTTCTTAACGGAATAGTTCTTAAGATATTGATTGGTAACCCATGTTGACCAAAGTATGACGGCGAACTAATAGACGGAGAGGCCAAAATCAATATGTGTGCCATAGTTTCAATAGGGGAGCCAATATAGTACTAATACAACGGTTCAAAGTATTTTTATTTGAACTCACAACACTTTTTCACAGTAAAATACTATTTCCATTTGAACGAGATAACTTGTAGTTATCTACTTTAAATAGTGTGCAAGAACATACTTGGATCAGAAAAAAAACAAACTTTTAGACATGTATATCTCTTTAAGTCACATAAACTATATTATTTCCATAGCAAATTCAATGTTAAAGCAATAACTTGTGCACTAAATAAATGCAACATTTTGCACATAGAGACCCTCATAACCATACCATTTCTTAAAGATAATTCAGATCCAAATTATTTTAAAAAGATTGTTCACGCATATCGCATGCATGACATATCTTGCGTGGAGTTCTGTCTTACATTGTTTAACAGCAATCTTTTTCCCAGCTACTCTGCAGTTAAATGTTTACTGCCATCTTTCAAGATGTCAACATTAAGTTTCTAACCTTCAAGCAAACAATGTTTTCCCTACCGCACATTCAAAGAAATATTCACGAATAAAGTCATGGAAAGTGCCCATATAAAAAATCAATAAATAGTGCTGATTTTTTAGCACTAAATATTATGTATGAAACTTAAATTAACAGATAACCTGGTTATAGTTTAGATAAATATTTTAACATTCTTAAAGTACTATTTGCAGTAATTTAAGGACGATGAAGGAATAAGTAAGACATTGGCACACACAAATATGCAATACATAAGAGTCTTTAATCAATATGACGTACACAAGCAATTTAAAAAAGGCATCTAAGCAGTGTATATACACCCTATATTTACGAATGCACAATGCTTATTTGGAATGGATGACAATATTAACATATTATTGTAAAAATTGCATCTAAAAGTATTAATTAAGTTCAATACTAATATGATTGTATGGTAACAATTGTTTGTTATGCATTCAAAGTAACGCAAAATGTAATTTTATTTATTTATGTAATCAATATGATTTATTTGAAACATTTCATACAATTTTACAAACATCAAGCTATTTTCAGCTGTTAAGCAACAGAACAATCATGTTTCATGCATTCAATTTAAGTTCAATATAAACAATCACATGTTTAAGGAAATACGGTCTAATGGTCGAGTGGAACAAACTGTTACACAAATAGTAAACTGCCGCTATCATCAGCCATAAGTAAATTCTTATCATGTATATTATAAATACAAGTACAATATGATTGCTACAATTTTCACATGTCTTAAAAAGACATTTTGAGCAGAACATTTCCTTTATCATCGCAATTGCAAAACTGTAAGCATTGTATGGACAACTAAATTTTATGATTTCAAATAAATGACATTATATTTTTATTACACATGTTTTGTAACACTGAGTATCATATTGTACCATAGCTATTCATTCATTAAACAGACGTATATTAGTTTAGTAAGTATTCCACAACATCCCAATACAAACTGATGGCTGAGAATTAAGAGTGTCATATTTTTAATAACTGTATGAATGTACTTGTTATGTTGAGAGATGAACAAATGAATGTACTTGTTATGTTGAGAGATAAACAAAAGCATTATCTAACAACGGATACAACTTTGTTTTTCAAGCAACAACATCCCTATATTTATGTACAAAGAGAGACAATTCAATTATTGACAAGTGTTAGCATGTTAAATCACTCTCGCTTGATTTGCAATTGACTGATTTCCAAGTAGAATATATTAATTTTTCTTAAGATAATGCAAAAAAAAGTTAAACCAATCTTTCAATAGTTGACTTTATCTAATGAAAAGCAGTACATATACTAGTAACAAGATGTTCCTTTTGCCTAAAGCATAATTTATTTGCCTCTTCAGAATGTGTTGTTCTGTATCATTAAGAAAGTTTTAAATGAGCATCTCAACAAGCAATGTTTGTTTTTATTATCTGGCATCTAAAAGATGTACAGGATGAAAATTGTTTGTACAAATACATGTTAACAGCAAAAATCAAAATGGCAACAATAAACGCATGATTTTCATTAACAATACGATCATTTCGCAATCGCTCTATATACAAATGACAAATGAAGTGACCGATATACACATTGATCAAGAATTCTTGGTCAGGTTAATCTGGTCGTCTAAATGTCTATGCACAAACATATAAGGCATAATTAACTTTACAAAAACAAAAAATAACTATCATAACTTTAGACATTATTCCCACATCTTATATTTTCGTTTTTAAATGCTTAGTTTTAAAACATATAGATCTAAAGCATTTTAAGCAACAAAAAAGTCATTATTAAATCATGTTCAAGTAAATTAATAAATAACTGGTAGTAAATACCGAATAGACAATTTAAGGAAGATTAAATGATTTTGTCTAAAATTAATCAATATTGTCTTGAAATACTAAGATAATAAACAAGATGCTTGACAAAAACACCTGACACCACTGGGCACACTTAAAGTTATCAAAGCCTTAGCATTAAAATTATCCACCTGTCTAAACAATGTGTTTAACCTACTACCACCTCTATATTACATGTTAAGCCAAAACAAACTGAAGCATGTCTCATTACATGAAAAGAATACACTTTCTTTCAATTTTGTCAAAGTTACCGGCATCATTTAAACAGCTTTGACAAATGTTAAAATGAACATTAATAGACATATATTTAGTAACATTATATTTTCCTTAACATTTCCAAAATAAAATTTCATAATACAGACACAGTAATTGGATAGACTTGCTAATTTTGCTCTTAAAATAATATTGTTCATTATTGCTTTTATCAAGTAATCTTAATCTTATTATACTGAGTATTTAAATATAGTTCATAAAAGCCTTATACATAAAATGTCTATCAGCATCATAGTTCCAATTAAAAAGAAATATTGTTTTCTTTGAACACAACTTGGATGGTCACATAAAAACATGGCTGGCCACACGACTGTCTGGATTTTCACTTTTTGTTGTGATTTGTCATTATGCGACTTCTGTCTGCATCAATGCATCAATTTTCCACCTGTCCCAATTTCAAAGATGAGACCTTCAATTGTACATGTTCACACCGCACACGGGGTATGTAGATACCTTCAATTGTACATGTTCACACCAGACATGGGGTATGTAGAGACCTTCAATTGTACATGTTCACACCGGACATGGGGTACGTAGAGACCTTCAATTGTACATGTTCACACCAGACGTGGGGTATGTACAGACCTTCAATTGTGTATGTTCACACCAGACATGTGGTATGTAGAGACCTTCAATTGTACATGTTCACACCAGACATGGGGTATATAGAGACATTCAATTGTACATGTTCACACCAGACATGGGGTATGTAGAGATCTTCAGTTGTACATGTTCTCACCAGACATGGGGTATGTAGAGACCTTCAATTGTACATGTTCACACCAGACATGGAGTATGTAAGAGATTTCAATTCTATATGTTCACACCCGACATGGGGTATGCAGAGACCTTCAATTGTACATGTTCACACCAGACATGGGGTATGTACAGACCTTTATTTGTACATGTTCACACCAGACATGTGGTATGTAGAGACCTTCAATTGTACATGTTCACACCAGACATGGTGTATGTAGAGACCTTCAATTGTACATGTTCACACCAGACATGGAGTATGTAGGGACATTCAATTGTACATGTTCACACCAGAAATGGAGTATGTAGAGACCTTCAATTGTACATGTTCACACCAGACATGGAGTATGTAGAGACCTTCAATTGTACATGTTCACACCCGACATGGGGTATGCAGAGACCTTCAATTGTACATGTTCACACCAGACATGGGGTATGTAGAGACCTTCATTGTACATTTTCACACCAGACATGGGGTATGTAGAGACCTTCAATTGTACATGTTTACACCAGACATGGGGTATGTACAGACCTTTATTTGTACATGTTCACACCAGACATGGAGTATGCAGAGACAAGCACATCTTAAACAGCATTTATATCTCTGAGCTTCTTCGGTATGACTGGGGTTAATATGATAACAACTGTAGCAACAGGCTGTCCTTCTGATTTGCCGGTTTGATTTCGTCAATGGACGTCTGAAATAAAGAAAAATTCATAACAGTAAATGTCAGTTTTTCATTTTATGTGTGTTACCAATGATAAACAATAACAATAATAGCACTTTTATACATTGAGTTACATTAAAAGTTTATTATAACCACTTTACTACCAACTAACTGTAAGTCTCTCCATTAATCAGGAAATATGGGATGATATTCGATAAACATACATTTTTCCATTGGAAAAATATTTCCTTATCATTTACAACAATTTAAAAAGGGCCAACTAGCCAATAGCAAATAAAACATGTTGAAAAAGAGTTTTTCTTAGATGTCTGCTGTGAAGTAGGCAAAAAGTCACCGATGCAACCACATTTTACTTTTGACTGAAAACTTTACTACTATGAAAGAACAAGAGCACAGCATAATGGGTGCCACGCTCGGCTGCGAAAACTTGTCAGAAATTATTATTTTTTTGTTTAGAGGTCACAGTGACCTTGACCTTTGACCTAGTGACCCAACAAGAGATGTGTTCGTCAGAAACACAATGCCCCCTACTGCGCCGCTTTGAAATAAAATTTCTATTTATCATTTGGCAGGAAAAGAAATAATCTCCCTTTAAAGCTTATTACTTCCCATGGATTTTGTCCAATCCAACCCGGGGGGGGGGGGGGGGGGGGGGGGGGGGGTTTGTAGACAGTCAAAAATGGCCATGTCAGACAACACTGACAACCTAGGCCTGTGGTTTATCAAAGAAATCATAGCCAGAGTTCATCATGTATTAATGGACATGAGTCAACTGATATTTAATGAAAACTAGCATTTACAAATTAGAACAGGTAAGAAATGATAATTATATCATTTAAAACAAGAGATGTGTTCGTCAGAAACACAATGCCCCCTATTGCGCTGCTTTGAAATAAAATTGCTATTTATCATTTGGCAGGTATAGAAATCATCTCCCTTTAAAGCTTATTACTTCCCTTGAATTTTGTCCAATCCAACTGGAGTGGGGGGGGGTGTCTCACAGTCAATTATGACCATGTCAGACACCACTGACAACCAAGGCCTGTGGTATAAAAGAGATCATAGCCAGATTTGATCATGTATCTATGGACATAAGTCCACAGGTATGTAATAAACATGAAAGAAATGATAATTATATAATTAAAAAAAAAACTTTGACAAATCAATCATTTGAGTTATAAATAATCAAAATAATAAATCTGTACAGTAACTGTGAAAAGAACTTCAATTCTTGGTAAGGAAATATATATAATATGACATTTATAATTTAATAAATTACTTCCCTTGAACTGTCTCTAACAAATCTCTATTTTGAGTAGCAAATAATTAGAAGCCACTACCGTGACTGTAGATTCAAAACTCAAAATGTGCAGCTCCATGAGATACACATGCATGCCAAATTTATCAAGTTGCTATGTTCAATATTAATTAGGTATCTCCCATTAAAGCTTATTACTTCCCTTGGATTTGTATTTTTTACCGTAGACCGTAAAGGATGACCTTGACCTTTTACCATGATGTGTTTGTCAGAAACAAAATGCAACCTACTGCACCACTTTGATTTATTTAACAAAAATATATACGTTGGCAGGTCAGACAACTCTGTCCATTTAAAGCTTTTTACTTCCCTTGGATTTGTTTTTTCGACCCTAGACCTTGAAGGATGATGTTCACCTTGAAATTTTACCACTCAAAATGTGCAGCTTCATGAGATAAACATTCATGCCAAATATCAAGTTTCTATCTTCAATATTTAAAAAGTTAAGGCCAATGTTAAGGTTTTAGCACGACGCCTACGCCGGACGACTAGCTGGCTATGACAATAGCTCGGGTTTTCTCTGAAAACAGCCGAGCTAAAAATTAACCAAAACTAGAGCTTCGTCACAGACGTGACTTATACCCTACATGCCGCATTGACACTGAATATTTTGCATGTTGCATTCACAAAAAAAAAACAGCGGACACCATCCTTAATGTTTAAAACGCACTAAGTGACCCCGTGACCTAGTTTTTGACCCGGCAAGGCCCATGTTCAAACTTTACCTATACATCATCTAGATACAAATTCTAACCATGTTTGGTGAAGCTCTGATGAAAACTATTTGAATTAGAGAGCGGACACCATGCTTAATGTTTAAAACGCACTAAGTGATCCAGTGACCTTGTTTTTGACCCGGCATGATTCATATTCAAACTTGACCTAGACATCATCTAGATACAACATCTGACCAAGTTTGGTGAAGATCCGATGAAAAAAACTTGAATTAGAGAGTGGACACTTAATACAGACCGACCGACTGACAAGCTCACTCCTATATACACCCCTAAGCTTCGTTTGTGGGGGTATAATAAACAAGAAGGAAAGTTCACATGATTGTAAATATGTCTGATTTTATCACACAAGAAGCAATACTTTTCTAGGTCACACATGACCAAAATAAACACAGCTGGATTGAAAGATGTATGGACACAAAAGGGTAAATCTACATGCACCCACCAATCTCTGAAAGTGAGGCCATGAACAAGCATGCACATGACACGAAAACTCACCCAAGGTTCGCTCTGCATGATTTTCATAGACTAAGGGTTGTGAAGCATGGGGATCTCAGAATCTGGAGACGATGACTGCCGCTGGTTCACTTGCTGTGACTGCAAATGCTCCTGGGACATACTCATTGCTCTGCTTCCCAGGTTTTCTGGAATAAAAGTAAATCGTGCTTCAAACAAATTAAAGACAATACTAGCGTTTTCAAGGACAAACAAAACTAATTTAAACCCGACAAAACACTTGTCAGTGTTTCGACCTTTCATATCGACAATGCCATGTCAAAATATTTAACTAGAGCGACAATGTTCTAGTGATGTAAAGCGATTTAAAAATGTGAAGGCAATTAAGCTAAAATAATTAGAGAGGAAACACAAGTTCATTTTGGTTTATCACCAAACTTTTTTTTTAAAGAATGTTAATAAAAACAAGAGCTCCACGGTCTGTGACAGATACCTCCCAAAACAGAGCCTTGACACCCACCACTCAATCCTTTGATGACATATCGAATGAATACCAATTTATCTCCCAATGTCACAGTGACCTTGACCTTTGAACTAGTGACCCAAATTTCAATAGACATTCTCTACTGTCCAAGACCGATGCACATATTCAGTATCAAGCCAATCGGTCAATTTTTTGACAAGTTATTAATTGGACACGGTTTTCGCACTTATTGCGACAGTGACCTTGACCATTAACCTAGTGACCCCAATTTCAATAGGGGTCATCTACCGTCCATGGCCAATGCACATGTGAAGTATCAAGCCAATAGGTCAATTTATTGATCAGAAAGGATTTTCACACGTATTGTGACTGTGACCTTTGACCTAGCGACCCCATTTTCAATAGAGGTCATCTACTGTCCAAGGCAAATGTATATGTGAAGTACATGTATCAAGCCAGTTTGTCAATTTGTTGACAAGTTATTGATCTGACATGATTTTCATAATTATTGTGACAGTGACCTTTACCTTTGAAGTAGTGACCCCAATTTCAATAGAGGTCATCTACTGTCCAAGACCAATGCACACGTGAAGTATCAAGCCAATAGATCAATTCGTTGATGAGTTAGTTATAGGAAATCAACTGGTCTACCAACACACCCAACGACAGACTGGCAAACATCCTGCAAAATAATATACCCCCTTTTCTTTGAAGTGGGGCATAAAATACACGAGGCGGGTTAACAAGAAAGGGTTTAAATATACTTGTTCTAGAAAAAGTGTTATTCATATATGAAGATTTACCAAATGCAACACTTTTTTATGTTTTAGTACAATAACAAAAACTAAAGTGAGAACAGTTAAAAAGTAATTTACTTGTGTTTTATTTTGAAATCACTTGAATTTACAGGGTTTACATTTACGCACTGTTATTTTTTAAAGACAAAATTAACATTGAATACATTGATATAGCGACTCATCTGAGAATATGCCAAAGACAAGTGCAAGTATGACAGCTTGTTTATTGCAATAGACATGTGCACAGGTCGGTACTGGATTAGTCTCTTTATAGGCAGGGCTCTACTTCTAATAGGGGTCTGATGCAAAGTCGGATACACACTCTTTTTAATTGCATCTTTACAAACTGACAAAAAGTATGGTGGAAAAAACGTGTCAGATTGTGTGCACTGTTGTAGATTAATTTAATATTTTAAATTGATTTATGACAAACGAAATGTCCTATTGATATTCGACACACATTTGCATTTCTTAGAAACAAACAGTTTACTGTCTGGCTGATGATGAACAAAAATATTGTAATAATTGTTTTCATATTTTTACTTCAGTGAATAATATCAAATCTATATTTAAACTATGTAAATATATCAAATTAACTAACTAAATCATATAATAATTAGGTTTAAAATAAACCCATACAAGCAGGTAAGCTGCTGGAAATTCTCGTAATGTGTCTTGGCGTCCTCTGCTGAAGTGAGGACACTCATTTCATCCCTGCAGTCTCGGATGTCATGTTGTGAAGTCATCTTTACTGAAAATTATATAAAATATTTAAAGGGAAATGTTTAAAGATATATTCCTGTTCTGTAGTCAATTCGTTTACAGTAAAACAATGGAGGATTATTTTTAAGTATTTTTCTTTCTGTAGAATTTCCGTTTATTGTCAGTGATTGAGCAATATTTAAATGAACATGTTTCTGTTGATGCCCTGTCTTTAGTCATTTTGACAAATGTGTATGTGTATTTCTTTTGACCTTGCAGTCAAGGATAACCCATGAAAGTGCAAACACTTATTTCCAATGGGGTCCTTGGTTTTTGCTGAATAGACAGCAAGCAGAAGAGACAGTATTGAGATACAAGGAATCCGGGTGCGATACCCTAGCTTTTTGCAAATAGATCCCTTGGTTCTTTTACATGCTCATTGATAGAAACGATACACGCGAGAATTACCTGGGTTTCATACCAGTACATCTCTAGATGGGTGGGAAACACTTGAAGCATTTCTGAAATTTCCAGTGCCCCGGCCAGAAATTGAACCGGGGACCTCTGGATTGGTAGACCAGTGTGTTACCACTTGACTACCGCACCACCCGTATACAAATACAAAATTGTAAAAAAATACAAATTTAAAGGTAAATGTTAATAGATTTATGTAGTGATGCCCTGTTCTGCAGTCACTTTGTTTACAAATACAGATGGAACAATATAATATAACTTGGTCATCGAGTTTTCAATATCATTTTTCAAACATTATTAAAACCACAACAACACAGTTTATGGAATAACCTAAAGTAATTAATATACAAAATTAAGAAAGAAAATTATAAAAACTGCCTTCTTTTGGGTTTATAACTGAGATTACTAGTAAATGAGTTTATAATTTGTAGATGCATTTGGTTCATCGAGCTATGAAAAGGTCACATGGACAGAATCATAATGCCGCATGTATATGAATATTCACAAAATTGAGCCTCACTCCGTGAAAATGGGGTTATGTGTATAGAGGATATTTTGGATTCGATGGAATATCGATAATATTTCACGAGTGATCATATAAAATAATATTTTCACAAGTGGCGCAGCCAGGCTGCGGGAGTGAAAATATGCATTTTTTATGATCACAAGTGAATTAAAATATATATTCCATCAAATCCAACACATTTTCTTTTTATTTAATGCTTTTTTCACCGCTTATTAATATTGTGAAAGAGATAAACTTGATAATTTCGCTGTATTTATGACGTCATTTAGTCGAAAAAATGACGTCATTTCACCGTAAAACTGAAAAATATCGATATTTTTCACTGTTATTTTTCACTGTTTAAAACAGTGAAATACCAGTTTTATTTCACTGATATTTCTCTTTAAACCACCGGAAAGCATAAAATAAATGTATGTAGAGTATTGTCTCAAGTTAGCCTGTGCAGTTCTCACAGGCTAATCACTTTCAGACGACAATCCGCCTTAGCTAGATTTTTGCCAAAAAGACTTCCTTTATACAAACAAATACCATTACAGCTACAAGTGTTAACCCAGATTAGCCTGCGTGGACGACACTTTAAGCACATGTTCAAGCCTCAATTGTTATTATCCGCTCAAATATTAAAAAAAACATTCACCAAAGTTGAATCACCAATTTAATTTTCTCAAGTCTCATACATTTGAAAGTCACAGAGCGCAGCTGAAATACTTCCTGTTTTTGTTGCTGCTGCGATAGGGCCATAGCCAGAGATTGTGTGAGTCTTGACGCCTAAGTCACCGCTCTGAACAGGGAATGTAGGACAACACTGCTCCTCAGGCGTCACGTTCACATTATTAGAGAGCAACATATGGAGGTCAGTCACGTTAAGAGACGAGTCACTCAGCGTCTGCTCTATCTGTGGATCAGATTGTTTCATCTCGAGTGACTCGTCGTGATGAAAGTGGAACTCACCAAGGCTCAGCTGTTGGAAGTGTTGATTTAGCGCCTTGTGAGAAGATGTTAAAAGGTGGCGTGCTGAATTTCCTGAGCGAGTTGTAGTATAAGTGGATTGGGATTGCCTAAACATTCATGATGTTTGTCTTGTTTGCTTATAATGTTTTCTGCAAAGGAAATGGAAAGTAAACTAAAAATAGTGTTTTTAGTGACAAACGAATATGCCTTGACTATGTATGTTGAAACATCTTACTTAACACACCTGATTTTTAATGCAACACATTGAGTCTATATTTTATATTTAGGATTGCATAATGATTTATTTTTCGCCAGTTAGCACTCACAATAGCATTGTAATAATGAATAACGCGCACCAAAATGTTAAATACAAATTTTGGGGTTTTAAACAGTGAGGAATACATGGTAAAGTACATAATGTAGCAAGTTGCCATATTTATCTGTACATTAAAAAACAAGAATAACTTAAGCACTTTTAGACGTGACACTTTACCACTTTAAATATGACGCAATACAACGTTTTGCTAACGAATACTTAAAAATTTAGAATCAGTGCTATAAATATAAATTGTACTTATGTTCAACTTATAGAGCTGAATAAGCCAAGGAAATGAACTCAATGTCACAACCTATTAAAAACAGTATTTGTTTTGGCAAACATTTAATTGAGAATTAAGCCAGTAATTATCGAAAAATATGGAATAGACTTTTTGAGATTAGGAATGCTTTGACCAAATAAATAACACTGTAAGGTCTCACCTGAAGCTCAAGATGCAGATATGACATTCTAGCCTCGCTGATATTGCTAAGAGCACAGTTTGAGTTCTACCTAACATCTGGTTGAGAGCCTAAGGGCATACTGGACCACACAACAAAACTGCTGTCATTTTTCAACGCCTTCTCAAGTGCCGACTCAATGCCAGGCTGTTTAGGATTGGAGTGGGAAGTTACAAACCCTGATGGGTTCACCTTTAGCACCTTGTTTCAGCTGTTGGTCGAACTTCCCGCCTGAGGCATGGCCATGGATGCTCTGAGTGTTCACAACAAAGTTTGTGCTGCCTTTCTTTGTTAGCAACTGCGTCAAAAGTGCGTTCTCTTTGGACAGTTTGGACACCTATGAGGACAAACCGGGACTGTCCGTAAAGTTACAACTGTCCAGGAGTATCCCAGTGGTAAGCATACGCTTCCGACTAAAAATCTACATATATTCCTTGATTTTCTCTTGTTACTTTCCGTTGTATTGTTTGTCCCAAAAAGAATGGAACGAGTTATCCAACTTTGTATTTATCGTGATATTAGTTGTGAAGTACAACATTGAGAACTGACTGTACATGTTGCCATAACTGCTGCAATAAGTCCTTGTGTCTGTAACGGTTGTCCCATCTCCGGCACTCGGGTCTAACAAACCAATCAGGCTCAAGTGCGGATCACTCGACACGAAAATTGTGGTTGTTGAGAACCATGTGTGAAAACTCTTTGTGCTCAAAATTTTCTATAGGAGGAATTTGTTCAACGATGCTGACCCTTTGAAGCTGGATGTCAAATGGGAGAAGCTAGGGGTCAGGGGAGGGGTCGTGCTTGACTTGAGGCTTCTGTGGGCCCGACTGGTGTCGTTGCCATACCAACTCTATATCAAAACCGGGGCTCTCCTGAAAACATGGGAAATATGAACTAGTAAAAAAGGTTTATATTACAATCCATAACAAACTATGTCTCTTGATAAGAGTTGAAGTTTTTCAGAGGCAAAACTTCATTCTCATGAATTTTGAACTTGGCATTTCACTGGTTCCTTGTCCAAAATAACACGACAATTGATTCAATCAAACCATATTGTACTCAAACATCATTTAAATTGTTGGTCAATACTTAATTAATCTGTCAATTCACAATTAATATTTTTAACTTTTTTTGTTAGTGTCCGCTACAATGCAATCCCCAGACATGGAAAGGCCGCGTCCCCCCCACATCACTGGACTGTAATACGGCCAGCCTTTCACCAGACAGTTGTCTTCTTTGATGAGCAGTAGCTGTAACGTTGAGCGAACCAATATGGAATATGCAAACTGCACAGGCTAATCTGGGACACTTTACACACATGCATTAAGTCCTGTTTTCCCATGCAACCTTACATTGTTGCCATTGCATGCATGAAAACTAACTCTAAAACTTTTATTACACTGTTCTGGGAATGAGGCCGGGGTCCTTCTTATTGAGAACAAATGCATTCCATGGAATCATATTTATAAGCTTCATTAAATATCTCACAACTTTATAAAAACTCAAGGCCTTATGAGGATGACAGAAATTCGCGGGGTGTTGTGTAACTGAGGTTCCTGTATGATAAGTTGGAAAGCATCGAGCTGAAGAAGAGTTTGAGTTATTGATCCTCAAGTAAAACAAGTCCTGCTGTAAACATGATATACACAATAAAAGACGCCATTTTATGTTTTGTTAAATCATATCATTCTTGTCAATTTCATCTTGTCAAAATTCCCCCTATTAATGCATGTGCTCAAATTCTTATCCCTTATAAGTCTGCGCAGTCTGCACACACTAATAGGGACAACACTTTCCTCTTCAAAGATTTTTTCGTTAAAAGGAAGTGTCCTTTTAACAAAAATCCAGTCTAGTCGTAAAGTGTCCTACCTGATAAGCTTATGTGGACTTGACATGCTTATCTGAGACGACAACAATTAATATTATTGATGAGCCGCATATTGGCTTATAAAATAACAGCTCTGAAAGTTTAGTGAAAATTATCATTTTGAATTCACAGATTAGTATAACATTAGCCAACAATGTTTTAATACAAAATGGTTTAAGTATGCCCCCTTTCAAAGAAAAGGGGGCATATAGTGATCTGACTGTCCGTCTGTCTGTCTGTCCGTCTGTCTGTCTGTCCGTCTTTCTGTCACACTTTGCATTTAGGTTTCGAAAAATGCTCATAACTTCTATGTCCCTTGAGATATAACCTTCATATTTGGTAGGCATGTGTATATGTACAAGGCCTTTCCATACGCACACAAATTTTTACCCCTGTGATCTTGACCTTGAACTTAGGGTCCGTGTTTAGGTTTCGAAATCTGCGTTTAGGTTTCAAAAAAACCTCATAACTTCTATGTCCCTTGAGATATAACATTCTTAATACACAGGTTACATTGTAAACCATTATTATTTCAGGGACATTATTTTGGTTGATTTTAAGGGTTCACTGATCCACAAATTTATCACACACAGAAAAGTAACTGACACAAATTCATCATTTATTTTTCTGAACTGAGAAATCCACAAAATAAACTAATGTGTCCGTAAAAGTCTTTTTGACCACGAAATTTCGGATGAATATATATATATATATATATATATATATGAGTTTACACTATACAAACAAGTAAAAAGGGTATTTTATCTTAAGTAAATTCATACTTTTCTTTTCCACCTCATCTTTTTTGCCTTCTTAATACATAGGGAATACATAAGCAGGTCTTTTCCTTTTATGGGTATGTGAAACGGACCCATACGCAAAGCGTTTTTCTTTCTTTAACAAGGGCTGTTTTGTAAAACATGCATGCCCCCCATATGGGCTGTCAGTTGTAGTGGCAGCCATGGTGTTTATATGTTTTTTGTCACTGTGACCTTGACCTTTGACTTAGTGACCTGAAAATCAATAGGGGTCATCTACCAGTCATGATCAATGTATCTATGAAGTTTGATGATCCTAGGCTTAAGCATTCTGTAGTTATCATCCGGTAACCATTTGACTATTTCGAATCACTGTGGCCTTGACCTTTGACCTAGTGACCTGAAAATCAATAGGGGTCATCTGCCAGTCATGATCTATGTACCTATGAAGTTTCATGATCCTAGGCCTTAGCGTTCTTTAGTTATCATCAGGACACTATCTGGTGGACGGACAGAAGGACCGACATGTGCAAAACAATATACCCCCTCTTCTTCAAATGGGGGGCATAATAAGTGCCTTATGATTAATATGTCTCAATTATATTTCAATAAGATCTAAAAAAAAGTATATTACTAGCGTAATATGATTTTATTCTTTACATTTAAGTTTTAGAAATAGTTATATTAAATTTGTTTTTCTGAAAGCAATGGACTTTTCGCACACAAAAAATAAAAATCCCAAAATTGCATTTTTTCCCAAATTGGCCATGAAAAGGCCTGATAATTAAAACGTCTTTGTTACCTTCTGTATATTCAGGTCATCCTTGTCCACCACATCCTTGGCATCCTTGTCCTGACTCAGCAGCGACTGGAGCAGCAAAATAGCTTGATGTTTTTCTTGTATGTATATTTAGGACTCAAACAAATTTATATAAATGCAATGAAAATCAATAAGACATGTTCAACAGCATAAAATATGGCAAATTAATAAATCTCACATCAAGTGTTACCTTTCTGTAAACATTGCGTAAAATATCAATATATACTCCTCCAAAGATTACTTAAACAATTTCATATTTTATCTAAAAAATATTCATCCATATGCATTTCTTACACGGCATGGTGTTTATAGAAATGAAAGACTAAAAATAGCCTCAGTTGCTATGTACATGTGCATCTATGTACAAATATTAAATTTTCAGTTGAAATGCTTTGTTTTTTTTCATGCGAAGTTTACAGAATTAAACTTTAGGACCATAATTACACAAATGTTATGACAACAATAACATAATATGCATTAGATCTAATGTTCCAAGAAAACCCCTCACATTGTATAAGCAGATAACAATATGTGTACATAAATTATTTGTATCTTTCACTACACACTTAATGTTGTATTGTAACATCACACACTACTATGTTTGTATGCTAAACAACACATTGTCATTGAAATACTAATAACTAATTACAACAACTAATACATACATGTACACACTATTCCACTCTGAACACCAGGATGTTGTCTCTCCCCAACTGTCCCACAATGATGGATGATGTTGTGCTGCTGTAGAAGACTGACCATGGGCTCCTCACTCCATCTTCCCGTCTAGCAAGAGTAGCCAGCTTACTCTGCCCCTCCCAGCCCACCTGTTGTACAGTGTCGGAATAGTTTCCACAGACCAGCACCTGGCCTGCAGGGGTCACATGTACACCAAATGGGTCACGTAGTGCTGGGTCTGTGTATGTAGCCAGGAGTGTGCCATCCCTGGCCAGGGTGTGAAGCTTGTCATGGGAGCAGTTGGTGATGTACAGCCTGTCTCCTGTGGGACTCACAGCACACTTCTCTACTGCAAAACAGAGTAACATCAAGATATTGAATTACTGTCAATGTTAAATAATCTTATTAAACATACTGCAGTGATATTGTATTACGCATATGTTGCTATAAATAGGCCTTTACACATCTGAAATATATGCATACATTTCAATAATTCAATAGTTAAGTGTGACAATAAACTTCAGTAGCAGAGCTATTGTGTTAACGTTTGACATGTTGAAATGCGACTGGTGAGTTAGATATGAATTGAAGAAAAACAATTACACAGATGGAAACAATTACACATATTGAAACAATTGCACAGTTCAATCAACAGGTAAACATATTGTACATGTACAATCATTTAACAACCACAAAATTAAGATAGGGTCAGAAAGTGTCTCTTTCCCAGGAACTCAGTTTCTATTTATAGACATGCCATGTAATGACAGTCAAAATACTGCATTACTCATGTTTATAAATCAATAATAGTGAATCTTGTTTTGGCTACAATGTACTGTAGCATTCAAAGGGCACATATGAATTATATATCAAATATTTTATAATAAATCAGCGGGTGTTCCACTATTACATCTGAATTTTATTTTATTATCATCTCACAAAGTATGTAACTATAATTTATAAGATTTTTTTTCAAAATACTAAGATAATGGCCTAAAGGGTCAATATTTGTTGATTAAAAAAATAAATACCAATACGGTTCATTTAGTGGACGAAAATTCCCAAATTTGTCATTGTATGGATTTAAAATAAAACAATTTGACTAGACATAATACGAATGTTATCAGGATGAATTCACCATGATTCTTACCTGTATTAACAGACGACCTATCTTCATAGAGTCTGCAGACCTGTTTGCCATATAGTGTGTACTTGAACAGAGCAGTACCAGAGCAGATAAACAGGTCTCCCTGATGGCAGGTAATACCTGTACATCCATGTTGTAACTCAAGCTTCCTACCAAGAGTGAGCTGGCTCTGGGTGACTGTGATAAACTGGACATTATGTGTGTTATTATAATCATCCACAGCCACTGCAACCACACTGGGTGTGATCTGACACATGTCCCTTACATATTCAGCCACACCACAGTGACTCACCACCTGGTACTGCTGGTTCAGCAGCTTGAACCTCTCATTGCGCCTGTCTGCAACCAGCACCTGCCCATCAGTCAGAACACATATGCCTGTGATCAAACATTTATCTGAATCACTTGGTATTCTCACATTGTGCTTAGTATTACTCTGGACATTAAACGCCTTGCCTGACTTTCCCAGCAGAGTCAGTGCCTGCTGTATTATATGCTTACATTTTATGCTGGCTATAAGGCAGAGCTGCTTATGATCTCCAATTTTCGGAACAATTTCATGGAATTGTGACAAGTCATTGTGAACACTGGTGCATTTATGAATAGAACTTGTAACTGACCCTTTAATGCTTATAACTTCATCTTTCATCTCGTTAAGTTCCTTCGCAGTAATATTATCAAATTCATTCACGATAGAAACAACATTCCTACATATCTCTTCTTTTAAATATTGCTCATTTCCGCCTGATGTACCCACAGAATTATTATCACATTCATCTATATAAGTATTTAAATTGCCACACATTTGCTCTATCATAACTTCCCTATGTTCATTGTATGTTCTCTGCAATGACTGAATGCTGGCCTCCTGACTGATCTGCAGGGTTTTAATTTCCCCCAGGACAGTTTCCAGCTCCACTGACAGCCCCTCTAGGCCTGAGGGCTGCGTGTTGGTCAGCTCCGAAATCTGGGTCACTTTACTGCACTGGCTGAAATAAACAATTAATACATGTACAAACCAAGGAATAGTCAGTGATATTATGAAATGCTTCAAACAAGTATAAAGTGTCAAATAAAAACATACATGGACAATAAATTAACGCTTCTTGGGCTTAATATGGGGTATATAGATTTGCACTTTTCCATCCATCTGCGTGACTTTTCTGTTGTATATAACTCCACATGTATTCCTGCAACTTAACAAGTACAGTAACCAGGCATGTGAGCTAATGCGCACTTCTATATGTTGTTTCTGTTGTTTTCATCATAATTGTAGTAATGTCTTATATTTATACAAAAATGACATTTTAACATATGTGCAGTGTAAAATAAACAGTATTGCTTGCTACAAGAGGACTATCACTTTACATAAATATTTATCATTGTGTAATTTTACCCACATGCATAGTTTGATATGTCTTTTTCAACATACCCAGAGTTATGGCCCTGTTTAGCAAAGAAATCACATTTAAAATTGTGTTGTGAGTAACTCAAAGAGTATAGCTGATAGAGGGATGAACTATTCTTTAAGTATAGCCCACCATGTGAAATTATGCACCTTGATATTTTTTTAAAGTTTTTTTTACATAAGAAGAGTTATGTGACAATCCCTTTAACCAAACAATAATATTTTTTCAATTGTGAGAAGCGTTACTCAAATAGAGGGATACTTCTACAGTAACAGTAATTGTCAGGTTAACTTGTGCAACTCCATGTTTGTTCATAATTTAAAGAGATTTGTGCAGTTGTGGGACAAATTGGATTGTAGAGGTATCCATGTACTAAGAATACATTTCTAGTAGTTAATATTGTTTTCAGTTTTAGTATCATTGTACACCTTGACCACACTATCCATAATAACACATGCAAGAAAAGATCATTAATGCTCTTCCATCCCACAAAAAAACTAGCATGACGTATATTTAATGTCTATTCCCAAACTCAGTATGTCCAGTCTAGCCTGTGATGAGCGACTTATGACATGCAACCTGGTCTACTATCTCCCAATATTTGTTGTTGTTATTTAACCTCTTGTGATTATTTTGCTTTTGTTGTTGTCATGTGATCTATTTGTGGAAAAGTAAAGACGCCATTGTTAAATGTTTGAATGGTCAGGTTAGCGTGTGCAAACAATATGTTTGTTCAAAATGTTCCTAATTATTCTTGAGTTATCATCAGGACACCATTTTACTGTTTAGAGTCACTGTGACCTTGACCTTTGACCAAGTTACCTGAAAATCAATAGGGGTCATCTGCCAGTGATGATCAATGTACCTATGAAGTTTCATGATCCTAGGCGTAAGCATTGTTGAGATATCATCCGAAAACCATTTTTCTAAGTTGAGTCACCGTGACATTTTAATTGTCAGGTAAACTCGTGCAACTCCATATGTTTCTTCATAATTTTTTGACATTAATGCAGTTGTCTTAAATGGGTTAAAATTCAATGATTAAATGCATTTAATAATGGCAGTACTGTAATATAACTTTTATCATAATTGAAAATCTGCTTATAATATTATTATGGGTATAACAAGGAACTAAAACTGACTACTAAATCTTTATAATTTCATGTTGTAATCTTCTGTGACCTTTGACCTATTGACCTTAAAATGGATTGACCTCTTAATATTCCTCGATGTAACAGTAACCCAGATAAGCTGTGTATCGGCGTTTTTCACCCTATTAAAATGTTTAAATACGCAAAGAAATTCAATATAATGCGTATTTTAAACGCAATCAATTTGACTTTTACGCTTATTCTTTAAATTTGATGCGTACGATATGAGTCTCGATCGAAAATGCTTCGCTCAATTTCGGTAATTTTTAATTGGAATAATTTTCGTACGGCGGCGAAGATTTTATTCATTCAACAGTGAGCAAGCGCCTGGGTGACGGAGGAGCAAAACAGTCGAAGTTATTCAAACGCTATGCGGACTAAATTTCAAAACAAATTAAGCGTCTGACCAAAATATTTATGACGTGCATTTGTAAAGTGTCTGTACTTTCAGTTTCTATAACGATGCGTAATAAAAATGTCCATGCGAGGTCGAAAGACATGCGCGATTGTTGCGCTAAATGTATGTCGATCGCAAACTTTTTCCAACCACGTACAAACAACGCAATCATTTGTGTTATCGATTTCTTATCCACTGTGTATGCAGCAGTTGAAAGTAGCTAGTTGACATCCAAAAACATGACGGAAAGTCCGACTCCGTGATTGAAAAAAACTGTCAAAAGTGGTAAAAGTCATATCCCTGGTTAGAAATGGTTTACGTTGATAGGGCAGAAATAAAAGTTGAAATGTGCATACTGCAACCAGTCTGTGCAACAAAAGTAAAGCATACATGAGTTTGAGGTATAAATGTTAATAACATATTTCACCCTTTTTAAAAACTGAAATCACCCTATTTTTCAAAATCAACGGGTGAAAACCCTATTTCCCAAATAATTATCTGGGGCACTGATGTAAACATAAAACATGTTGCCTGGCTGTAGGTCAAAGCATTCCCTAGATATATTGTGGAACACAATTGGTCTACGGACCAACGGACTAAAGAACAGATGCAAAGCAAAATAACCCTGCTTCTTACAAACTGGTCCTCTATTTCTAAATATAGTCCGAGTATTAACATTCTAGCCTGTGATAAGCGGCTTATGACATGCAACCCAGCGATTTTTTTTTCTTCTTTATAAAGTACCTGTAAAAGGTATACTTTCCCAATTGAAGAAAAACGACGAAATTCCAAATTGCTGTCTGAAAATTTCCAAAAAGAAAGACAAATTCATTCATTTTTTTTTCAAAAAGCGCATTTTCTGCAAGTAAACAAACAAGTACAAGAGGGCCATGATGGCCCTGTATCGCTCCACTGCTGAAAAAGGCTGAAAATTTTCTTGGTGTGTGCAAATACTAAAATATAGGCCCTATTTAAGCAAATGTACACTTTTGTGAACCCTGGGCTAGGTCAAATTTAACCCCAGGGGCATAATTTGAGCAAACTTTGTAGAGGACTACTATATCTCACTACATACGAAATGTGGTAGCCCTAGGTCCAACAGTTAAGGACAAGAATATTTTGAAAGTTTTCACAAAATAAGCAAGATATAAGCGTACACTACGCGCCCCGCGATTTTTGCCTAAATCAACCACCACCGCGTATGGGCCAGCGTGGCAAATCGCAGTGATTCGCCGCAAATTGCGGTGAATCCACTCTGTGGTTGATTCACGGTGATTTCACTGCGACCATCTGGCGATAAAGATCAGCTGTAGAATCATTGCGAAAACACCGCAAATCGCCTTGATTCGCAGTGACTACTAGATTTAAATTTCAACTTATTAACTAATGTCATCACTATTGACGATCACATTAGATCGCGAAAATGTATTCCGATATGAAAGTAAACAGCGTGCTTGCTGAATGTCAAATCCTGATTTACAAACAATATCTTTATTTGTTGAAATAACAATTGTACAGTACGGCTCACGCAAAACCAACAAAGTTCGCGGCTACAGATTCTTTTGTTCTCAAGTTTCTCCGCAGCCACAACGAGTATTCACTCCGAAAGAAACAGTTACAGATAATAACCTGATATTTTTACTTCTACAAGATTGTTTTAACATTTCGTCAGTTTCTCTGCATACTTCATACAATTACCATCGGATGTCATCTGTCAATGATTGTGTAGGTCAATAACCATACCGAAGAAATTTTTATAGTTTAATATCGGAAACGAGAC